>NC_072733.1:70729313-70888446 GCF_026930045.1 Uloborus diversus
AAACAAAAAAATAAAATTCAAGCAGTGGTTGAGCATTTAACACTTAAAACTCACAATTTCGTTCAAAACTTCTAAATTTCGTGATTTCAATAAAAGTAAAGGGATAATTTATTTGTTTACCTCTTAAAAAAGCATACTAAACATTAAAAATTCGAAAAATTCGATTTTTTTTTTAAGCAGATGCAAAGAGATCGCAATTCTCAAAGTAAAGACTCCAAAAGTATAAAAATGGTTCATAAAAGAATTATTTTTTAAAAAATTGTTTTAGAATTGCATTTTAGAAGCCTCTATGATAAACCGATCATTAATATCTATAAACACAATTGCAGCAAAACTAAAATTAAGCCAATCTATTCAGCATTTAAGTTTTTGACTCATTAACAAAAAACAGAATTTCGTTTTAAAATCGTGAAATGATGGTTTTAATAGACTTTTCATTTATTTGCCTTCATGTGAAGCGAAATTAGGTTGAAAAAAAAAAGAGTAAAATTTTTCATTATCATATCGGATGCAATCAGATTGCATTTTTCAAAATGAAAGCACTAAAAGTATAAAAACGGTAAATAAAAAAGTTTAGTAACATAAAATAATTTTAGAATTACCATTGAATTTACTAATATCACTGACATATTCACTGAAAATTCGGAGTCGTAAAAAAAAAAGGATGAGTAAAGGTTTAACACCAGACACCAAATGGCGATAATTTTAAAGCTTGTAACCGTATTTGAAGGGATCGCATTTCAATGCCCTGATAAATGCCTTTTTTTTAAAAGTCATTAGCGGGAAGAAGAAGTTCTTACACTCCATTTTTAGAGAACTTTATAACAACACCACTGGGTCATTCCATACAGATTCAACGGATGAGTGCGCTCGACCATTTTTAATTTTTTTGAAACTCATATCCCAAAAAGATGCATATGAATGATGTTTAAAACCGCTTTTATTTTTTCTCTAACCTTAACCCTTGATTTTTTAGAGATCATCAAAAGTGATTTTCGCAGTCAAAAATGGGACTTTTAGACCTTTGCATTTTGGCCAAAATCTATTTAAATTACATTTATGGCAGTTAATTTTAGGCTTTGATGTTAAAGTACATAAGATGATAGTCTTACATGCTGAGTTAGGTGACTGTAACTTAATAATTAAAATAATGGCAACAGGTTAAATTTCAAGATCAAATGTAAAATTTTTACTCATTTCAAAGGGGAATAACTCGCATAGGGGACGGAAACACAAAATGAAATATGGCAAAAACTAATCACTGGAACCATGCTAATAAGAATATGTAACTTTTGCTGTGTTTTTGCTTACCCTTTATTGGTTACAGCCCCTCAAAATCAGAAAAATTACAAAAAATGACATTTTTAGACCCCTGTAAACCAAAAGGGGATGGAATTAAAAATAAAATTTCTTGGCCATTCCATTCAAGTACTATACATGTTATATATATTGTTTTGTGTATTTGGTTTGTAAAAATGATAGAGGTCTTTGAAATTGAGCAATTTTGCTAGTTAATTTACGCGCTAAAACAGAAATAAAAAGAGTGAAAACTTCATCGCGCTTTCTTAAATGGTCTATATAATATATTATACTGAAAAAACATATTTTACGTATAAAAAAAACTATTTTAATTTGATGCCTTAGAAATATTTGGACATGAATGAGTAGTTCATACTTGATTGACAGCTTAAGTAGTTAATTTATAGACTATCTACACACACAAATTTTCAATACACACAAACATATGCTCTGTACATTAACATATTTAAATTGCTTTAAACATATGCAAAAACATTATTTATACAAAATTTAAATTTTAAAACATGCATTTCTTATTTCTTGTTTGAGTGTAGTTTTGAAAAAATGAACTCACCTAGTAGTCCTATAGTTGTAATGGTGACTCAAGAATATGGCGTTTTGGAATGCTTTACCAAGGCACATTCATAATTTGATACTTTGAAAATGTACTAGGAGCAAGACAATGACAGGGGTTCTAAATTTGGTGATCAACACAAGCTATGTAAAAACTTTTTTGACAATAATGGGCATTTTCTTTTGATAGTCTTTTTAGTAACAATCTACTCTTCATATCTATTGCTAGGGGACAATAATTTTACAGTGATAATATTTAAGTACGGTGGCATAAAGCAGTGATTAAATGTTGTACCAAACCTTTCCTGCAGCATTTTTTCAGCTAGTTTAATATACTGAATGCTCACAAG
This sequence comes from Uloborus diversus, assembly GCF_026930045.1. NCBI lineage: Eukaryota > Metazoa > Arthropoda > Arachnida > Araneae > Uloboridae > Uloborus > Uloborus diversus. The sequence continues at coordinate 70,731,536 of NC_072733.1, forward strand.
GATACATGCAATGTTCAGCAGCAAAAATGCAGAAGATATAGATTTCTGGAGGAATTAAAATGTGACTTCTAGTAGTTCTTTGCAAGCTAGTCTTAGTTGTACTAATTCCTTTTACGTTCTTCTGATTCGGTTACAATGTCCATTACCGTGTGATATTGCATAGAAATGCCATTCAACTATCAAGTTGACATCCGTTTCGTGATTACATAAATTAAAAAAGTTCTTTCTATTTTTGTTATGTATTTGAGTAAAGTACAGTCGGATCCCGACTTACGCGAGGGATGCGTTCCAAGACTCCTCGCATAAGTCGAAATTTCGCGTTGTGGAAAAGTGTTGCGTATATGACTTTTTTATTAACATACCCAATCATTTTAGACATTCAAGACCTTTTAAACTGTTTTTGACCATTTGTTGACTATATATTACTGTTTCCTACATAAACAGCTGATTTTTTACCTTATTTTTAAAAAAGTTTTATTATTCAATATGAAATACTGTTACGATGCACAAAATCAATGATCAATGGGAGAGAGATATATAAAAATACAACAGTACGGTACGTACAGTATATAGTAATAATAAAGCACTGCACTGTAATAGTACTATGCACTAGATACAATAAGTTACATTTATAACTTAAAAATTAAAGATGATGATTTATCCTGCGCAATCTGATCGTCATTCTAATTTATTTTTAAATACAGTAGCTTCACATTTACTTTTATAACATTTACATCTATGGTCTTGGGACGCCCTGGACTTTTCTCTTGACTTTTAATTATACGTATGAAAGATTCATTCATACCTAATTGTCGTGCTACCTTGGACCCACTTTCTAATTGTTCAAGCTTATCAAGAATCTTTACCTTTTCTGATATTGTCGCTAACTTTCGCTTTTTGTTTCCATCTTCAAACTTTAGATGAAACAGCGTGCCTAGGTGCCACAATATTTCATCACCTTTTCATATTTAGAATAAATAAATGCAAAATGAGGAATGGTGATACATACGCACTAACATGCTATGTTTATAGTGTGGTATGTGGGAGCTTGCGCAGTCAGTGATGCTGAAAGGATGAAAGTACATTCACGAATTAATGCTTTGTAGTCAATAACAAAGCCAAAACTTAGCATCACGATTCCTTTCAAAATATTTTCGTGTTGAGAGCAAGAAATTCGCTTTAGCTCTAAAATTCGTTGCTCCTGAAAAACTCGCGTTATAGCTATTTCGCGTAAGTCGGATCGCGTTGTAGCAGGAGTCGACTGTATTTCAGTACGCCACATGCTATGTCACCACCAGAACTATAGTACTTCTGTGTGAGTTCATTTTCTTAAAACTACACTGAAGCAAGAAATGAAAAACTCACCTTTTTTTTCCTTTCAACTATGTAGATAATGCTTTTGCTCGTGTTTAGGCAAGTTACAAAAGTTAATGTACAGGGCGTATGTTTGTATGTATTTAAAATTTGTGTGTGTAGATAGTATAGTTTATAAATTAACAAATTAAGCTGTCAATCATGTATGAACTACTCATTTATGTCCAAATCTTAATAAATTATCAAATTAAAATAATTATTTTTATACCTTAAATATCTTTTTCCAGTATAATATATTAAATAGCGCACACTATACGTAATTTAAGAAAGTGAAAATGAAATTTTCACACTTTTTATTTCTGTTTCAGTGTGTGAATTAACTAGCAAACTTGCTCAATTTCAAAGACCTGTATTTTTTTTAAACCAAATACACAAAACAATATATATAACATGTATAGTACTTAAATGGAATATTCAATTGACTAAGAAATTTTATTTTTAATTGCATCCCCTTTTGGTTTACAGGGGTCTAAAAATGTCATTTTTCTCAATTTTCTGATCTTTGAGGGGCTGTAATTTATAAAGGGTAAACAAACACACAGTTACTGTTATATTTTCTTATTAGTGTGACTCCAGTGATTAGTTTTTTCCATATTTCACTTTGTGTTTTTATCCCCTAAGCAAGTTATGACCCTTTGAAATGAGTAAATATTTTATATGTAACCTTGAACTTTGGCCTGCTGCCATAATCTTAATTATTAAATTACAGCAACATAACTCAGTGTGTGAGACTATTATCTTATGTACTTTAACATCAAAATGTAAAATGTTCTGCTATGACTGTTATTCAATTAGATTTGGGCCAAAATGCAAAGATCTAAAAGTCTCATTTTTGACTGCGAAAATGACTTTTGATGACCTCTAAAAAATCAAGGGTTAAGGTTAGAGATAAAAATAAAAGTGGTTTTAAACATCATTCATATGCATCTTTTTGGGATATGAGTTTCAAAAAAATTAAGAATGGTCGAGCGCATTCATCCATTGAATCTGTATGGAATGACCCCACTGCTAATGATATGATAAAACAAACAAGCAATATTATTCACAATGTTAGTTATGTATCGCTTGCATCAAGAAATGTGCTGACTTTTTTTTTGGTACACTAAAATATGCGTTATTTTGATTTCAAATTTGCTTTTTCAGTAAACAATTTGAAAAAGATCGTTTTGTTTTGGTTTATGTTCTGTTTTGGTTTATAAGTGCGGCACGGCACGCACGGAGGTGAATAAGAACAATCACGTGTGCGATCATTCTCTCCTTGAGTCAGCAGTTTACAGACAAGTCCCAACTTACGCGAGGGATGCGTTCCAAGACTCCTCGCGTAAGTCGAAATTTCGCGTTGTACAGGGATCAAAGTGACCACTGACAAAATATAGAACATTTTTTGAAAAAATATAGGACATATTTTGAAAAAATATAGGATTTATAGGACAACAAAAGAAATGATTTAAATTTTGCATACACATCATAAAAAAGTTACCTTTTAGTGCCACTGATGAAAATATATGTATACAAAAATTGTTAGACATATTTTATTGATTCTTTACTTATACTATAAAAATTTAAATTTCTCACACGCAAAAAATAAATAAATAAAACAATAATATTATGGGAAATAGCAATTTATTTCAATTAAAAATCAAAATGGTTTAGCAACAAATTACATAGAACTGCCGACTTTTTCTGAGCAGCTTTTAAATTTGTTTTTACTAGCGTCTATTATGGCTTGCCCCGTCTCAATGTCAATCACGCATTATATTTGAGTCCTAATTTTTAATTTCATATATCCTTCATCTATCATTGCCTGAGCTGAATTAATACTTTCCTTACAATCTTTCAGTTTATCTCAAGAAGATTTTATGTTACATCATTCAACTTAGGTTTTATATTTTTCCTTCATATTTCTTCCAGTTTTTTTTCTTTTTGTTCCTTTAATTTCAAGTGTGGTGCTTTCCACAACTGGATCATTTTTTTTTTTATTTACATAATATTTTCCACAGGGTGTTTTACCGAGTCTTTTATTACTCAGAGAGCAACAATTGTGTCTAACTGTGTGACTAGTGATAAACCTAAACTCACGTTTGGTTTATCACTAGTCACAATTCTTTTGTTAGCCTCTCTTCTTGGAAGTTTTGTCATGAGAGAAAATCAGAACAGCCTTAACAAGTTTGGTCAAATTAGGGTGGCTCATTCTTAGGAATACCTTCGTCATCGATTTACATTAGGGTATATCAAAAAAAGAAAAAGAAAAAATCAAAAATTGTTTTGTTAAGTCGCACACCCTCATATTTTCCCTTTTGTGTCAAAACAACTGTAAAAAATGTCATATAATTTTAACAACAACGCCAAGCCGTGCCGACTTGCATCCAAAATTCTGAGCCAGCACTTATGTACTAGGCGGAATAGAGAGAAAAAAAATTTTGGAAATTCGAAATTTCATGCTGATAAAACATTTTTCTATTTTTTAAAGAATTATACATAAATTTATATTAAAAATATCAATTTCAAAAATTATTAGCGAACACATGTTTAAATCAACATTTGCAAATGAATAATAAAAAAATAATGTATTTAAAATGAAAAATTCAACTGAAACATAAAAAAACCCCATATTTTTGAGTATTATGTGGGAGACTTAAATATTGCATGAGAGCAAAATCTCCTACTTAATGCTAATTACCTATTTTATTATTTATATTTTTCAGCTTTAGAATTCCTAAAAATTTACATTATGTTTTTTTCAAAAAATATATAGAAAAATATTAGTTTTTTGGGGAAAATTACAAATTTTAGGCTTAGTGCAGGATACTGTAAGATTTTTTATCTTGAAAAAATGTTTTTGAGGTACATTTGGGGCTATTTATCAACATGAAATTTCAAATCTTTTATTAGATCTAACTGAAGTAAATTTTCACCAGTTTTGATGAAGCAGGGCATAACTTTCAATGAAAGGTCACATAACTCGTTATGCATAAGGTATAAAATTCCTCTATGGTACTTACCAAAAATATAGGGTTTTATTGGAAATATAGGATTTATAGGAAATATAGGATGGTTTTTGACCTTTTTTGAAAAATATAGGAAATATAGGATGACTTTGATCCCTGGCTGTAGAAAAACATAGGTATATATTTTTTAGAAACAAGCCAAATTCTTTTAGACACTTATAAACACCCCCCAAACTGTTTTAAAGTACTCCTAAACAGTACATTACAGTTTCTTACAAAAAACTGAACTTTTAATGTATTTGAAAAATAAAAAACGGTGTTTTATTCAACATGAAATATTTTAAGATACACACAATGAATGATCAAAGACTTAAATAAAACAATATGTAGTAATAATAAAATGCTGCACCATAACAGTACTGTGCAGTAGATACAGTAATAATATTTATGAGTTAAAAAATGAAGGGGGGGGGATGATGGTGATTTATGCTCCATGATCTCAAGTCGCTACCTAATATATTTTTAAATAAGGTTGATTTGCCTTTTCTTTTATAACCTTTCTATTAACGGCAACAGGCTCTCTTTCTAATCTCTTTAATCCAAAATACAAGGGTAACTTCCATTTTCATAGTATTTACTTTGCTTAGACCTTACTCTGCAAGCTTCAATACTGAAACTAAGATCTGAACTTTTACGGAGATCTTTTGGTTATGATTTTTTAATTGTAGGTATGGTAGATTCACTCATACTTGTGTCGTGCTACCATCGACGTTTGATAGTTGTTCAAGCATATCAATAATCTTAACCCTTTTTTTTTGTCAGAAAAACTTTCTTTTTCCGCCCATCTTCACATGGATGAAACAGTGCGCTAAGATGCCATAATATTGCATCAACTTTAATATTTAGAATGAAAAAAGATAAATGAAAGATACTGACTGGTTATTTGATGCACTAACAGCATGATATGTACACTAGTTTGGTGTGGGAACTTGCACTGTCAGTGATGCTAAGGGGATGTAATAATATTCGCGAAATCAGTATTTAGCAGCCAATAACAAAGCCGATACTTCCTTCAAAAACTATTCGTGTTGTGAACGAGGAATTTGCGTTAGCTATAAATTTGTTACTCGTGAAAAATTCGCGTTATAGCCATTTCGCGTAAGTTGAATCGCGTTGTAGCGGGAGTCGACTGTATTATGTCCAACACAGTTGCGGATAGCTTTTTTTTTTTTGCAGACAACTTTAATTTTATTAGAGCGGACAGAACTGTCCGCGATAGGGTTTCGTTGGCCGCGACATCGTCGCCGTATCGCGGCGTTTCTGCCACTGGGTGTCAAAATATAGCGTAAGGGTGGTTGATTTTTGTGCAATAAATGTCTTTGCTCTATCTGTACTCATTCTTTTTTCATTTCTAAACGGACCTTAGGCTTTGGACATTTTGTAGCATTTTTCGCCCCTTCCTGTGTCACCCACTTTGGGAACCCTTAGTATAGACTGATTTCTAATGAATTTGATTTTTACTTAACTGATTTTTTAAAAGTACAGTCAAGTGCCGCTACAATGCGATTCGACTTACGCAAAATGGCTATAACGCGAGTTTTTTCAAGTAATGAATTTTAGTCTAACACGAATTCCTCGTCCGCAATTTGAATTTTTTTGAGAGGAAGTATCTGTTTTGTTATTGGGTCCTAAATATTAATTTTGTGAATATATTTTATCCCTATAGCGTCACTGATAGTGGAAGTTCCCTTTACCATACTAGTCCACACATCGCTTTGTTAGTGCATCAAGAAATTACTCGGCATCTTTCTTTTTTTTTTCTTTTTAATGATTAAAGTTGATGAAATAAAATGGCACCTTTGTGCACTGTTTCATCTAAAGTTAGTAAAGATGGGAAGAAAAGAAAGTTTCTGACAAAAAAAAAATTCAGATTTTCGATATGCTTGAACAACTAAAAAGCATGTTGACGGTAGCACAACAATAAATATTATAAGTGATGTACCTACCATGTAGTTTTATTTTACGTCTTTCCCTGCCATTGATCATTTATTTTGTGCATCTTAACAGTTTTTCATGTTGAATGAAGCAGCTTTTTTATTTTTTAAGTACAGTAAAAGTACAGTTCTTAATTATAAGAAACTTTAATATATAGTTGAAAAATGCTTTAAAGCAGTTTGAGGGGTGTTTATAAGTGTCTAAAAAAATTTGGTATGTTAAAAAAAATTCGTATACATACCCTTTTCTACAACGAGAAATTTTGACTTACACGACGAGTCTTGGAACGCATCCTTCTCGTTAGGTTGGGATTCAACTGTAATGATGTAAAAAGATATTGCCTAGCAATGTCTTTCAATGTTCTCATTATTTACTTTTTATTATTCATTATGAGTGACAAATATGCATCGGGTGCTGCTATATGGGATGTACTTTCAGAAAATGAACTTTCTGAGTATACTTTCCCCATTTTCATGTTATTCCTCATCAGGCCCAGATCTGTAACTTTTGGATCCCCCTGAAAAAAATCTGTAAGGCTCCCTAACTGTCTACTGGATTGCTATGTCACTAGACGCTATGGGCTTTTTAGAGCTGTGCCCCCCCCCCCCCCCACTGCGCTTCTGGGGTTGCGGGCAGGGTTGCTATTTCGTCCACTTTTTTGTAAAAAGTCCGGGATACCAGAAGAAACTGGACGAAATGGACAAAATGAAAAATTAACTGATTATACATACATAAATTTATTGTTATGGGGTAATAATATTAGTATATTATTCTAATACATTTTTTATTATGAATTAATCATTTAATTAAAATAGAATCATTAGCTTTTGAATTTCACAAATCTTAAAAAAAAAATGTAATTACACATTGGTGTAGCTAATTTTAGGTCACAATTTACTTAAGAGTAATAAAATTTAACAATGTGAATAAGCTATTGGACATGATTAGACTATTATACACAATAGTAAAAAATAAACTCAATGAGAAAATCAAACGAAATGCTTGGAAGCATACATACAAAAAAAAAAAAAAGATTAATAGACTAAAAATATTTTTATAACTGTTATATTTTTTGAGTTTTTATTGATGTCACCCCATAGTAAAATATTTATGTACTCAGCATATTTTATGGATATGTTAAAAGTCATACAAATTAAGAAGAATTATTACTTTAGTTGGGTTGTGGGTACTCTGAACAATGTACCGGAAGAGGCTATAATAGGCAAGTGGGTAGATAGCTTTAAAAGGGCCATTAATCTTCATTGGGGACTAATAAATTGACTAGGAACAGCCTAGTCAGAGCCTGTTGCTAATCATCACATTTGTATTTGTATTGCAAGAACAGATTTCACTTCATGCCAACATTTCTTTTATTAATATCAAGTAGTTTTTCTTTCTTTTTAATTTTTTTAATATGATTTTTAATGTTTTGAAACTCCAACCTTTAAAAACTTTTTATTTCTGCTTTTTAATTTTATAAATGCACTTATTATGGGCAATAAACCTCCATATCACAGATGAACATCTTAAAATTTACAGCTGATGTTCTTGTTTTATAAATGCTATTACATGCATTGTATGTACACTCATTTGATTTATTAACACACTTACATAAACTTCAACTGATCTTACTTTTTTTTATTTTCACTTTAAACTATTTTATAATCAATTGTTTATATATACATATTTGTGTATACTATTTTTGTACTAAAATATTACTTGAATAGGAAAAATCTATATTATTATTTATTACTAGCCATACCCTTACAGTGATACCTGTCCTAAAAATTTAATGGAAGTCTGTTGAATAAAAAAATTGACGCCCCCTCCCCCTCTGATGTGAAATGATCTTTTTTCTTTGTATAAAATGCGTACACACCTTTTCAAAAAAAGAAAAAAAAAACTTATTAAAGTTTCTTTGGATTTTCAAACTTTTCGTCAAATTATTAAATTAGATTTACAGTTGCTTTAAAACTCTATTTAGCGAGTGAAGCGGTTTTTACTGCAATTTAAAATATTTCGCCAAATAAACAAAAAAAGACATCAAGTAATATCTTTCAAATTTAAAAATAGTTCTGCAACTCTATTGTTTATCGCCAAACTCCCCCAGCAACCATGCCATCATAACCCATCCATGTAACGAAAAAAAAAACATCCAGTGGAACATTCAAAAATCATCGTCAGAAAAAAAGAAGAAAATGTTGTACATTTCACTTGGATAAAAACAAATCAAAAGTTTCTTTTCTGTCAAAACAAATCGCCAAAACAATGACTTACATTTACAGTTGCTTTAAAACGATAATCCTAGACTGAACTGTTCAGCGCCTAACGGGCCAAGCGACCACGCTACCGGAACCCAACCCTTTTGTGAGTGAAGCGGATATTTTTTCTTCGGCAATAATAAATGTTTCTCCAAACAAACAAAAAAGTATAAAATCACATTAACAGTAGCTTTCAAATCTTTATATATTAAGAGCTGCGTTGCCTGGTCTACCTTGAGAATAAAAATTGTGTGAAGTGACATATATTCAACAATCAAGCTTAAATTAAAGAAAAAAAAAAAACATGCAAAATTAACCCTTCCAAACAATGACGACAGATATTAAAATACTTTTAAGAAATTTAAATGCAGAAGATGGATTTTAAAAGCGTAACCATGGAAACACAAAATAAAATAAGTTTAAGAAATTAAATGCAAAATAATCAAAGAAACAATGGACTCAAAAAGCGTAACCGTGGAAACGCAAAAATAAAATGGTTGACAACCAGAATCAAAATGACATTTTCCGAACTTCATTTAAAAATGCGTGTAATTTTTTTTCCTTTGAAGTTAGAAGCTAAGTTTTTCGACCATTGGTCAAGAGAGATCTGGAGTAAAAAACGTCGCTTTTTCCAATGGTGTCAAGAATAAAATTGTGGGACAATTCCTTCACTTTTTATTGATAGATTTAATGAAGAAAGTAGTGCCTAAATTTCAGCTAAGCCTAGAAAAGTTTGAGCTAAAAACGCAAATTACTTCCACCGTAATTAAGTTAGGGCATTCAAACAAATTGTTTAGAACGTGGAAAATTCTACCTTTTCAATGATATATAATATTAATATGTGCAAGTAATTTTTCACTCCCATATTCAGGAATTTACGTGAAATTTGGGCCTAAATTGGAATAAAAAAAGAACTTTTTATCAGATTTTTTGGAATTATAGCCTTTGTCACTCAATAAGAAAGCAACTTTCATATAGTGAAGGAATTTTTCAAATAGGCACAGTGGTTCCGGAGATTACCTCGAACATATAAACACACAAAAATCCACCCTCTCTCTTTATAATATTAGTATAGATTTTCAAACTTCAAATTTTTAACTCAAAACTTTCAGTTTATTGATGAAGTGGACGAAATGGACAAAATGACATTGTGTCCGAGATGCCTTTTTCCAGATTTTTTCCGGGGTGGACAAAATAGGACAACCCTGGTTGCGGGTATGTAGATTCGGGCCTAACCTTCATCTTTTCTCCAAAGTTCACCATGAACCATCTTATTTTAAAATCAAATACTGTATACCTTCTGTCATTTTTACAACTTCAGCACTGACTCAAATGGCAGGAATATGAAAATGTAGAAATGTTTTTCTCAAGTAGTCTTTAGGATAAATCCAACAACAAATCAAGTGGGAATAATTACATTTAAGGTAAACACATCAGTAGTAGGGTTTCCAATCTCGCACCAAATTCAGTCCCACAGGATTTTGGGATTGTACGAAGCCAATCCGGTGGGATCCCGCGGGATTGACTTTATTTTTCTAATTAAATGTCAAATAGAAAAATTTGTACTTTTTAGGAAGAACTGCTTTTGTTGCTTGAATTAGTGTTTCCCGAATTCCTTACACCAATTGCAGAGCACTACAAAGTCAGATCAAAATAAGCAATTACCGTTGTCATCCTGTGATTCATTCAAGTTTCAGTTGCCTCTTTTAGAGTCTTGCCGAATATTATATAAATAATGCCAGGTTTTTCAATGCTTTCTTCTTTGGAGAAAAATATTGTGCACTTTTTATAATTTAAAAGTTTTGAGTGCATTCCTTAAGCTTACAGAAGTGACCCAGCATTGCCTTCAGGCTACTCCAGCGGGTTTTTATATCAGTAATACTTTCCCAATTTTTTCTAAAGCGAAATTTCCTGGATTTTAACTTTAGTGATGGTTTTCAAAAATGTTTAAAAATTATACACATTTTTTCAATTGCTTGTTCGTATGAAAACTGAAACCTCGAATGAGAGTACCAATTCATTCTCAGAAAAATATACTCTATTTTTATTGTGTTCTTAAATGGTAAATCCATGTTCATCATTTATAAGACACAGAGTTTTTCTTGCTCTTCTTACAGATATACGAGGAAGGTGATTCAAGCAGATGATGCTTGTGAAAATAGTCGTTTTTATGAGCGCAAAAGTTAGAAAACGTTTGAATGGAAAAAACTTGGGGGGATTTCCAATTCCGCAGGATTTTGCTCCCAATCTCGCTCAATATCATGCGAGATTCGGGGTCGGGATTACAGGATTAGAAATCCTAATCAGTAGTGGCCCTTTCGAAATTACTTACATACTTTGAAGAATGAAATGAACTATAATAATGTGATTGATATATTATTACTTAATGTTACTATCATATTGAATCAATTTTATTGACCAGTATTTGAATTTAAAGTAGTAATGTAAATTTTTCGGATGGGAGAATGTCAGACTGCCACTACTGAAATTTTCAGATTTTGGAGTAGCCACTTTTGGATCAAATTTGAGGTTTGGGAAAAAATGGATAAAAAATTGAACAAATTGAAATTCTAGCATTTTTAGAAACTGGGAGGATTAAGGAAGAGTTTGGCTGTGATACGCTGATTGAATTTCTAAAGAGGTAATTAATATTGTAGACCCACAGTTTGAAAATATACTCAACTGTGCATATAAAAATGCACTACTAATGCATTTAAACCTTGAAGTGGCCATCACTGAAGCACTGGCCACTACTGGTGTGTGTACTTTATTTGAATTCTTACAAATAAAGTGTTAATGAATATAGTTAAATGATATAAGTAGTGAATGAATAATTTGAGAACCTAACAATAATTTAATTATTTTGAAGAAAAAATAGTATGTTTTAATCTGGTAAATGTTTTTATAACATTGAAAACCTTTGACATTTATGTTTTTGAGATTCATTTTTTCTTAGAAGGATCCATTTATATAATGATACTCATGTCCTTGGGATCCATGTGAAGCAAAATTCAATAGTTACCTTTCAGTTCTGTAATTTTACTTTTCCCACTATTACTTTCATTTCTATAATAAGACAAACTGTTTCAAAACACCTCTCAATTGTGCTTGTCTCATGTGATCTACTGGTAAGGGAAATTGTCTTTCATCAGGATGTTCCTAATGTAGTGTGTTTTAGTATTAAATTTTGCATTAATAATGTCGAAAATTATAGCATTGATAATTAATGCGTTCAAAAAATTTAAATAATTTTTTAAAAGTAATTTAATGGTGTTTTCTTTTCAGAGCTTGAATCTAGTCTTAAAAAGCGTCTGTTTGGACAACATTTAGTTAATATGGTGGTGCCAAAATCTTTAAAAGCACATACTGGCAAAAGTAGTCCTAAAAAAGCACTAGTAATGGCATTTCATGGTTGGACTGGAAGTGGAAAGAATTATGTTAGCAAAATGATAGCTGAAAATTTGTACAAACTGGGCAGTAAAAGTTCATTTGTTCACTGGTACATTGCTACTCATGATTTTCCTCATGCTTCTGAAAAAGAGGAATACCGTGTAAGTTAATTTTTTTTGAGGTATTTTAAAAATATTCCTAAGATTCTATGAGTTATTGAATGCATTTATACTGTATAAAAAATCACGTTAAGTTTTGAGTTAAAAAAAAATCTTCTTCTTATGAAGGACACTTATTGCTTTCGATGAAATTAACGACATCTTTTGAATATTTGAATTGCATCCGAACTCGAAAATTATACTGCCCAACATGCCTAGGTCATGTAAAAATTCCAATCGGACATGAATCTTTTACCTTTACATGCCCAGTTGGGCATGTAATTATTATAATTTTTTAATTAAGTATTGGTAACTTAAATGATGACTTATTATGTACTATTTATTTAAACTTTTTAAAATATTTTATATTGAAATTTTAGTTCTTGATTCAGATATAAAGCTGTTAAATTAGTTTTTTGTCTGATTAATGCTATATAACAAATTCAAATATTTTTGTTACTATACATTAAAAAAATGAACATTTAAAATTTTTATTTGGACATGTATTTTTTAGACAAACATGCCCGGCAGGGCATGTAAAATTTTAAAGATTTTTCTAACCCTGAATTACATTATTATAAACTGAAATAAAAAATTTTGAAAATAAAGGAAAGCCCTCCTTAACACAACGGTAGAATATTTACAATTGCGCTTTTAAAGTTTCAATATTGAAAAATTACTGGGAAGGGGCCACCAAAACTTTAATTCCCCTAACATCTCCAGAGATCATGTAAAACTGTAGTTTTAAACATGTATGTATGCATCTTGTAATGGCTCCGTCCCAAGCCAGAAAGTTGTCCCTGTAATTATTCATACCTTTGAAAAAATAAAAATAAAAATAATGTGTAGCAAAATTCAGGGGTACCCAAAACTTGTTTACTCATGGTCCACGTTTTAAAATTAGGCAAGGCAAGGCAGGTCAACAATCCAACAAAATTTCAGTTCAAATTTGTTAGTGCTACTCCCCCCCCCCCCCTTGTGAATTTGACTGGAAATTATACACTCTAAAAACTTATGTTTAACCCAATTCGAAAATGAGAAAGTTTGGGGGGGGGGGGATTTGTGCCATTGAACTTGGGGAGGGGGCGCCTCTGAAAAGTGATTTGAAGATATTGGGAATAGAAGAAACCTAGCAGAAAGTCGTACTACCTGGAGAAAAACAAACAGAAAGCCTTGGCCTGCACAAGACTGTCGTGCTGCTGAAGAAGTTGTCAGTCAACCTTTAGAGGAGGCAATCGGCCAAAAAGCATTGGGAGCCAGATTTAAGTGAAGGTTCATGGGTAAAACAATGTTTGTCAGCCCTAGATTTTTTTGAAAACTAATTCAGCCAAAGTATTCTTTTTCAGCAGTTATTGACTAGGTCAGGGCCGTAACCAGAAAATAATTTCAGGGAGGGTTTAAAAACTTTCATGCGGAGCTTTGCGCTATTTGTGCTAATGTTCAAGTCGTCGGGTTATCTATTATGAATAATATAATAGATAACCCGACTTTCATATGTATCTGTAATTAATATACATATGAAAGACATTTGAGTTTTAGAACAATATATTTTTTGGAAATTTTTAAATATAAATGAACATTTAAATGTCAAACTGAACTTTTCAGGGTGGGGGATTGAACTCTAAGAACTCCCCCCCCCCTTGTATACGGCCCTGGACTAGGTGATTTTATGATTCATTAGCAGTAAGATTATGAAATGGAGTAGTAGTGTGTAACTGTCGGTGGGAAAGTGTTTATACACAAGTGATGTGAGTCTTGCTTGGTGTTTAGTAGGATTCTACTATACTTAGAGACAATCTTGTAATAAAAAAATCTTTTAATTTAATATCATGTCCATAACAATACAAGCATTACATAACTCACTGTGCAAGATACACAGAACAGAACAGTTCTGGCAGAGATGTTAGATGTTGCAGTTCATATAATGATTAGAAGTTGTAGTACATAATGTTGGTGTCACTAATCAGATTTTACACATATTTAAAAGCATTTTCATTGTTTTACATTCAGGGGTCTGGCCAGAGGATATTTGGGTCCGTTAACGGACCCTTCACAAAAATCCGATCAACCAAAACGGACCTTTCACAAAATCCCAAACAAACAAAACGGACCTTTCACAAAATCCCGGTGAAACAAAACGGACCCTTCACAAAATTATGATAAACAAGATCGGATCTTTCACAAATTGTTTACTGAAAGAGCAAAAGCAAAATAACGCATATTTCAGTGTATAAACCATAGTTCTGTGCATAAACCGATAATTTTTGGAGCCTTTTTTGAAGTCAAATTAGAGGGATCAGCTTATACTAAACCGGCTAATTTTGAAAAAAAAAAAAAAAAAAAAACGGCACTCTTGTGATACTCCTGCAAGTGATAAGTAATTGCTACTGCCAAATAAATATAATGGTTGTTTGTTTTATCACAGCTAATTAGCAGCGGTGTTGTAGTAAACTTTTCTGAAAAGGCATTGGTAAGCACTTTTCTCCGGGCTCATGATTTAATAAACAATAATAATATATATCTGCGAAATGAACTTAGAACTGCAAAGAGATAGATAGTAAGGGTGGGGAAAAATATGATCTCTTCAGATAGGGTTACCAACTTCAAAATTATCACCACTTAGCGTCTGGCGTTGAACCTTTATAATGACTTGATTAGAAAATAGTCTTATCATTTTACCAGCTTGTCAATATTTGCGTTTTTGCGGTGCGGTGGTGCGATGTTTAATTGTTATTTTGGGAGAAAATTATATGAGTTTTGATTTTTCGATGCTAACAAGGATGATTAACTTTAAATAAACGCTTTTAATTACCGTTTTTTTTTCTTTAGATGTCTACATTTTGAAAAATGCAATCTTTTAACATCCGATATGAGAATCATATTTTGTTCTTTTTCCAAGCTAACTTCGCTTTATTAGGATGCAAATAAATGAAAAGTCTCTTTATTTCTGTCGGAACTCTCATTTCAAGTTTTTAAAGCAAAATTAAATTTCCTGTTATGAGTCAAAAATTAAAATGCTGAATAGATGGTTTATTTTATTTATTATTATTATTTTTTTTTTTTTTTTTTTTTTTTTTTTTTTTTTTTTGCGTCAACTGTGTCCACAGATATTAATGAAATGTTTATCATAGGGCTCTTAAATGCAATTTTAAAATAATTTTATCAAAAATATTTCTTTTACAAGCCGTTTTTATACTTTTGATGCCTTCACTTTGAGAATTGCGATCTCTTTGCATCCGCTATGGGAATCCGATTTTTCGAATTTTTGATGTTTATTACGCTTTGTTAAGAGGTAAACAATTAAAATATCTTTTTATTTTTGTTAAAATCACGGAATTTATAAGCTTTAAACGAAATTCTGTGCTTTTTAAGAGTGTCTTGGGTCAAAAAGTTAAATGCTGAACGCTATTCTGAATTTTATTTTATTTATTTATTTTATTTTTTTTTTTGTTACAGTTATTTTAAATACTGTACAGGAATATTTCTAGTATAATTTAACATAATGTAGAATGGTAGATAAATATTGATACTTGAGAGAGCGATGCCCCCCCCCCCCCCCCCACTCCCGCCAAATATCAGATAAACACTCCAGAATGATTTTTTCGACATAGAAGAGTAAAAGACTCAACTTTAAGTTTAATTGATGCAGTTTGTGCCATCTCTAAATTGTAAAATTTCGTTTTAACAATTTTTTTTTTTTTTTTTTTTGCGAAATTATTTGATTTTTCACAAAATTAATTCATTTTTCACAAAATTATTTATTTTTCACAAAAAACGGACCCTGTGAAAAATCCTGGACAGACCCCTGACGTTTTCTTAAAGAGAAGAAGTGAAATTGTATGTCAACTGTGTTCATAACTTGCTTTTTAAGAATTTTCTATGATCAGCTTATATAATGCACTTTAGTATAATCTTTGGATGAAGATAATGATTTCTAATTTAAATAAACTTAAAATTTTAACATTTTTTTAAAAAATCTGAATTTAAATGTATTTATGAAATATTTTCTATACATTTTTATGAAAAAACTTTTAAAAGCACTTTGTAATTTTTTGTTAATTGCTGTTTGATTCTGGAATGCTTGAAAACCCTTATGATAATGTTTCAGCCTAATTGTGCTACTGATACTTGTAAAGTATTATCTTTCTTTTTCAGGAAAAACTTCGAAAGGAAATACCTGAATTCACAAAAAGATGTGGGCAATCTTTGTTTATTTTTGATGAAGTTGATAAGATGGTTCCTGGTGTAATAGATGTTTTAGCTCCATTTTTAGACTTTTATGAAACTGTAGATGGAGTAGATTATCGCAAGAACATCTTTATATTTTTAAGGTACATTTCAAATATTTTTACTTAACTAAAAAACTATTGTGCCCATTTCTTAGCTGTGGGGTTTTTCGAAATTCCAATTTTGGTCCAAGGAAAATTTTTAGTAAAATTCATAACTATATGGTAACAATGCACCATATAGGTTAATGCTTTGTGTTCTTTAAGCTGGAAAAGAAATATTTCTACACAGTTCAAATTAATTAGTTAAGCACATTTTGTTATTATCCTAAAACTTTGCATGTCTTGTACCACCATTTTGTTCTGAAACTAGAGTTACAAATTTGTGCTTTTGAAAAATAAATGAATAATAATTAGAACACTATATAGTTGAATGTGGGGCAAAGTGAAGTGATAAAATATTTTTAGTTTGCTGTGCCACCTGTCCTACAATATTTTACTGATTTCTTAAACAATCCAGTCTGAAAAAGAATAGCTGTTAGGATCAAGAAAAATAATATGCCATTTTCAAAATTTTTTGGTGTAATCTCTCTCTTTTTATTTTGAAAAGCCTCAAGGAAAAAATGGCCTCTATCACTGATTTCATTTTACCATACATAAAAAAATTCCTCTAGCTCATTTGCAAGAATATAGCTCAATTGTATGTGCAGCCTTTTATATCCTAGAAATAGTACAGTAAACTCCCGATTATCCACGGAATAGAGTGATACGATAACCACAGATAAGCAAATTCATGAATAATTCAAAATAGGTAAAATATTGGTGCATGTAATAACTCAAACCAATTAATAACACTTGCATACATTTAAACTACAGCTAAAGTGGTAACAGACCCTCTTGCTCCCGTGAAAGTGACAGGCTGGGGTTTCGACCTCCATTTCTCGTGCCCATTATATTGCTGTGCTAGGGTGCGCAATATTAACACAACGAAACGATTCATTTCTTTTGCTCAGAAATCATTTTATTTCTCTTTTTATACACCAGATGGCAGCACCAGTCCATTTTAAATGTAATTGCAGAGATGCAAGATAGAAATTCGGTTCTGTCCAGATTTTGACGTTTTCCTCTGTATCTCATGCTTTGAAATTTACCACACAAGAAAAATTTACTAATATTACACAAAAGATTAATAAAATTATCTTTTATGTTTAAAAGACGTATTTCTTAAATTTTCGCTGCTTGCGTGATCTTGCTTGTTAACTTCTCATAAAAATTTTTTTATTAAAATTTTTTTAAATTTCAATCTAAAAAATATCGAAAATTACAAACTGAATGCACATGTTGTTCATACCCTTATTTTTATAATTTTCATAAATAAAAAAATAGACAGTTTTATGACCATTTTCTTGAAAATTATTCTATTGTTAAGGGGTTAAGGGACTGGAAAAAGTTTAAATCAAGGATATTATTAAATCGAAGAACATAGACATTTATTGCAGTCAAATCCCGAAATAATGAAATGAAACATTAAATTAAGGAATCGTTAAATCAGGTATTGTTAAATTGAAGTTATATTGTATGTAAACAAAAAGGATCGCTCATTTTTTCAAACAGATTGCACACATTTACGGGCAAATCCTACAAACAGATTTATTGAAACATTTTAGGTTGCACCAAAAGTGTCTCCAGGTGGGGAATTTTTTCAAAAATTCCAATTTTTTCGTCTCTTGTTTACGTGCATAAGTAGTGTATAAAAATTAGTAAGAAGTGTAGTTCTAAAGCAATAAGTGCAAATGCAAATACAAATTTGACGATCAGCAACAGACTCTGGGCCAAACTGTGTTGGTCCTTGTCCGTTTATTAGTCTTCAATGAAAAATTAATGGCCCTCTTACAGCTATTCATCCCCTTGATCTTTACCGCTGCATCAGGTAAGCAGTTCTTATTGCCCATGACCCTACTAAAGTAGTATTTTTTCCTAATTTCCAGGTTAACCTGAGATTTGAAAAGCTCAACATAATGATCCTTCATCCTGCTTTCCATGCAAAAATTTAATCCACTAACATCTTTCATTTTGATAAATTTAAACAACTGAGTCATGTCCCCTCTGACTCTCCTCTACTCTATGCTATTAAGCCTTTTAAGTCTGGTATCATAATCTAAATCTGAAAGTCCCCTTACTAGTCTAGTTGCCCCCCCAGTACAGAAATATTTTTCTTGAGATAAGGAGACCATAACTGAACAGCATACTCCAAATGAGGTCTTACTAAACTCTCATATAAAGGTAGAAGAACCTTCTTAGATTTGTTTCATATTGATCTGTTGATAAATCAAAGCTTTCTGTTGGCTTTGTTACTTGCAATGCTGCATTGTTGACTAAACTTGAAATCCTGATTTATTAAGATACCCAGATAATAACATTTTCTGCCTGACTAATGACTGAACCTTGTAAATATTAACTCATATACTTATTACCATGACCTAAGTGTAGCACTTGACATTTTCCTACATTAACTGCCATATCATACTTATCTGCTCACTTAGTAAAATGTTCTAAATCTGTTGTACTGAAGCTGTTGTACTTGTTCTTTATTTTCTGCAATCCGCATAACTTTAACCTCATCAGTGAAACAATTCATGCTTCCAGAAATATTTTCTTGAATGTCAGTCATAAAAATAATAAACAAAAGAGGCCCTTAAAACATCAATCTATTTATACAATACAAATACAAATGTGACGACCAGCAACAGGCTCTTGGCTCAGCTAGGCTGGTCCTAGTCAATTTATTAGTCCCCAATGAAGATCAATGGCCCTCTTAAAGCTATCCACCCCCTTGCTCATTACGACCTCTTCCAGTAAGCTGTTCCAAGTGCCCACAACCCTACTAAAGTAATAGTTTTTCCTTATTTCCAGGTTAGCCTGAGATTTGAATAGCTTAAAACAATGACCCCTCGTCTTGCTTTTAGTCCAAAAATTTAATCCATTAACATCATTCATTTTGATAAATTTAAACAACTAAATCATGTCCCCTCTGATCTTCCTTTACTCCAGGCTATACATATTAAGCCTATTAAATCTGGTATCATAATCTAAATCTGAAAGTTCCCTTACTAGTCTAGTTACCCTTCTTTGAACCCTTTCCAATACACGAATATCTTTCCTTAGATAAAGTGACCAAAACTGCACAACATACTTCAAATGGGGTCTTACTAAACTCCTATATAAAGGAAGAAGAACCTTCTTAGATTTCTTTGAAATAGATCTATTGATAAACCCAAGCATTCTGTTGGCTTTGTTACTGACTATGCTGCACTGTTGACTAAACTTGAAGTCCTGATTTATTAAGATAAACAGATCAATAACATTTTCTGCCTGACTAATGATTGAACCCTGTAAACGATAACTGGTACACTTATTTCCATGACCTAAGTGTAGCACTTGACATTTCCCTACATTAACTGCCATACCCCACTTATCCGCCCACTTAGTAATATAATCTAAATCCTCTTGAAGCTGTTTTACCTGTTCCTCAGTTTCTACAATACCCATAACTTTTACATCAGCAAAACAATTAATGCTTCCAGAAATATTCTCATTGATGTCATTCATAAAAATAATAAACAAGAGAGGCCCTAAAACTGAACCCTGAGGAACTCTGCTTAAAACATCACTCCATTTAGAATTATTTCCCCTCACAACTACTCTTTGTTTGCTTCCAGTCAACCAATTCCGAACCGAAAATAAAGTTTTTCCATCTATTCCTATATCAGCTAGTTTACTGAGAAGAACAACATGTGATACCTCATCAAAAGCTTTTTGAAAATCAACATAGACAATATCCACACACTTTTTGTTATCTAAAGCCAAGGTATTCTTGTTAGAGAAATGCAATAAATTAAAAGCACACCATTTACCTTTTCTGAAACTGTACTGCAGGCTATTAGTCTCTAAGAACTCCATAATCTTAATTTTGATCAAAGTTCCAAAAATCTTACAAACCACTGAAGTCAGACTTACAGGTCTGTTATTCCCTGCACTACCTTTAGACCCTTTCTTGAAGAGCGGCGTTATGTTAACCAGCTTCCATTCCTCTGCCACTCTCCCCGAGTTATAAGAAGCATTGAAAACATTTAAAATAACATCCACTAATAACTAATTCCTTTGCACATTCAACTAAAATTTTCGGATAAATATTATCTGGTCTCGGAGCTTTTATTGCTTTACTTTTTTTCAAATGAAATAGAACCTCCTCCCTGAAAAGCACAAAATCCTCAAGCTGTATAATAGCTTGTGTCTTGCTAGTGTCAACTGTTGAGATACAGTTATTGTTAATCACACTGAAAAAAGTTATTTAGAACATTTGCAATACTCCTATCATTTTGAATTAAATTTCCATGATCATCAACCAAGTAGTGTAGATCTAAAAATCAGTAAGTAGCGTAGATCTAAAAATCAGTAAGTGGCGTAGATCTAAGAATCAGTAAATAGCATAGATCTGAATCAGTAAATAATGTTGATCTAAAAATCAGGTTTTGGTGAGGTTGGAAGGTTTCATGTCATTGGAAAGAAGGGGTAAGGATAAATTGGAATGCATAAATATAGATTTTGCACTTGTTTAATTAAAATGGGTGCATTTATCAACATTCAGTTAATCATCGGTAAAAAAGTTCTTTTTGAAAGTGTGAAACGCAGCAGTAACCAGGAGTTTACTGTAAAAATTTTTTTTTTCTTATTTTCTCGTAATGGAGCAAGGAGAGAAGGATTAAAAATCTAATAAACTGAAAATAGCACTTTATTTTCATGAAAAAAGAAAATATATTTCTGTTCTGAATATTTAATAATAATATTTATTTTGTTATCTTTCTGATTGAATAAAGCAGAAATGACTGGAATTAATACTTTTGAAGAAATACGAAATTGTTTTTGTACCAAGAGTAATTAAATAAAAATGTTTCATCCTATATATCATATTGTGTAATATTCAAAATAGAAAGAAAAGAGTTATTGAAGTTAAAACAACTGCATTTTAAACAAAAGTAAAAATCCAACTAAGGAAAACAACTCTTTTAACAACTGTGTGTTAGCTTTCATTTTACCACTTGCGGTACTACATGGATGGTGAGGGTAAAACAACTGTAACAGTAGTAAGAAGTAAATAAATGTTTTTGTGCAATAAAGTGAAATTAAAAATAACAATATTTTATTTCACAATACTTACAGATTACTGCATGCATATGTTTCGACGTTACAAGGAACACCTATTTTATTGTAAACGAAATGAGCTTATGAATCAAAAAAATCTGCTGATAAAAACCTTTTGTCAAATGTCTTTGGGACCCCCCCCCCCCAAAAAAAAAATGTCAACAAAACACAAAAATTTCAATTATAACTTACTATGAGGATATGATTATTCTAATACAGTGAAACTCAACCTTTTTCTGCCTGCAGGCCAGATCTCATATTAAAATCATTCTTGCAGGCCTAAACACATAAATATTTTCAAAATATTTCATTCTTTTCTAAATAACATGTTAAAATATGGAATAGGAAAGACAGTTACAAACCAATGGTTATCATTACTTGATGCTTATTTTATTAAATTCATGCTTTTCAGAAACCAGTTTCTGAATATTTGGCCCCAAATTTGATACTTTCATTAATCATGCTTTTTGATATTTGACATTTAACTAGACAACGGCCACACCGATCAACTTTACGAGCTGGGGCGTAGGTTGGGCGCCATCGCTGGAATAGACCACACTCTTTTTCCTTGTCAACAGCAGCATATTTTGTAGTTTGTTCCTTCTTTCTGAAGATCCAAGAGACTAAGAAAGTGACATAAGAAAGTCAAGGCTGAGAAACTTATCTGACTAGCATAAAATGTAGCTGTATCATTAAAAACTAGAAAGAAGTTGGGAAAATGCTTAACATTTGAAGTTTTGACCTAAAAAAAACTTGTGTTTTGCTTTTTAAAACAATTGTTCCAAATAGTTTTGTTCTATGGAACAAAAGAAATAATTTGAACCATTTCCTATGAACATTTGTTTGACCCTTAGCAAAAGAATCTATAAGTAGATTTTTATGAATTGTCTTTACATATTATTCCTTTTATTAATCTTTTATTAATTTATAGCAATGCTGGTGGAAGTGAAATTACCCGAATAGCTTTCAATTTTTGGTTGGATGGCAGAGACCGAACAGAAATTACACTCAAAGATATAGAACCATTAATCAATATTGGGGCATTTAATGAAGAAGGTAAGTAATTTCCAAACTTGAGTATTAACTGAATGGTTTGGAATTTTTGTTGTTATGTAACTGATGTTTCTTATTATTCTCATGACTGAAGTTTTACATATTCCCTTGGGCTGCTGATTTTAGCAGTATTAATACCACATAACAACTAATCTTCTGTCTTCAACTGTCAGTCATTTAAATATACAATACCTGAATACCCGCTGTTATTAAATTCGCTTCCATTTTGTCAAGTTCTGTTTTTAAGTAGCTTATATACTAATTGGAAATTTGAAAATTTTTTGGAAATAACTTTAAATTGAACTAAAACTATGAAATAAATGTTTTTTGATAGCTGATAGGGTTGACTGGTGTAATTGTAAATTTGGGAAATTGAATGACGTCTATAATTTTAGTATTTACAGTAATTTTTATGAAAGTGCAACTACAGTAGCCAGTCGTTATGTAGCGCCTTGATATATCGCTCATTCAGATATATTGCTCTTTTCTTCTGTCTCCGAAATGAAATATTAAAACATAAAAAAAGAGTGCTTTAAGCTTGAAACTATTTATGAAAACATATGGTATTACTCAGAAAAGGTACGTTTCTTCATTACTTTGTCAATGAACTGAACAAGTTGAAGATTATTCTATTCTTCTGAATTCACTGGAAAAGCAGCGGCAATTCCTGTCATCCAGATGTACATACTGTACTGTTTCCACCTCTTGTGTAAAGATGACAAGAGAAGGCATGGTCTTTTAGAGACGTTTAATGCACTCAATATTTACAGCTATATTACAAATTACAGATTATTTAATGTTACAAAGATATTTTGAACTGCGAGAGCCACTCCGTGACTCACCAGCTCTTTGCTCTACGAGTGTCTCCCCTTGACCTATTTACTTTCTCTTATATACGGGGATTCGTTTGGCGGGGAATGCACCCCTGTTTACAACAGTCAGACGATGTTGACAAAGTGGTTGAAAAATGTTCCCTATAGTGTCACAGACATCATATCACACCAAACGGAGAAAGTTTATGTGCACAACAAATGTCCAGCTTCGGATAAAATTCAGCTATTTTGAAGATCTCATTTCCAACATTTCTCAGAAAAGAGGAGCAAAAGCCATATTTACGTGTGGTCTTATATTTATCCAGCTCCCATTCTGGTGACAGATATAAAACACCAGCGTAACATGTTTTTCTCACGATAAGTGTGGTCTGGGAAAGAATTTCTAGAACGACCCCACACACACTGAATCGAAATAGCAAACAACTGGAGGAATCGCATCGGTATAATACTGGCAGTACATTTCAGTTTAAGATATAATTTGGAAACTTTCTTTTTTATTGATGCTAAGGCCTTTACAATGAGTGAGAGACAGCAAGCAGGTATCATACCGACCCAAGTGGAAAAGAACATACTGACTGCAAAAAAGATTTGTGCTTGTTTGCACAAATCGGGATTTGCACCAAAGAAAGGAAGAATGATCTGGATGGGCGAAAGAGTTTTCTGGAAACAATCTGGTTAATTTTACTTTTCACATCCTTTCTACTGCAAATCAAAGAGGTTAGAAAGTCTATAGTGAATAAGAGGATATTAGAATGCACTCTTATTTTGCCGTAGCTAAGAAAGAGCTTCATTTGCCATTTGATATTTGTACCTCTCTAACGCTGAAAATTTACTTAAATTTGTATCTTGTTTAAATTTCAATATATGTGATAGTACATTTGTGAAATACATCGAAACCATTTTAAAAAGAATAAATGCTAATTTACTTGTATGTTGTATGGATAACTATTTTTAGTAACCTCGGTTACATTGTGCTTTCAGATATATTGCATTTTTTCTTTATCCTCCGAAAAGCGTCATATAACGAAAGGTTACTGTAATAATATAATTTTTAGTTCTTTTTTAATGTGCTATCGAATCTCGGACAAATCATACATCTCCTTGTACCTATATTTAATTACGGAAGAAATTTGTTTTTCTAGTGCCTCGTTTTGACAAGGTATTGGATGATTTTTTTTTTTTTTTGTGTTTCAATTTTATCATAATAAATGCTTAAAACCACTCATTTTGAACTGGCAGATTTGCTCAGATATTTATTTCTCCTGTTTTTTCAATTTAGCATTTTATTACAAATTCACAAGTACACCTTCATTTTGAAAATCTGGCATTGGGTATATGTGAATTTAAAAAAAGGGGTAATTGTAAATGCTATTCACAATTACAATGCACTACAAGTATGTCTACAAAATAAATGATGTTGATAAGAAGGATGGCAAAATAATTATACAGGGATTCCGTTGTGCCAATAACACAAAAACTGAGTTTCTATGTAAAGAAAACGATATATTTTCATTCACAGTTTTTGACATCATATCTGTTCTGCCATTTCCTGTGGAAACATACAAGAACCAAAGAATAACTTATATTTTTCATGGATTTGTGGATGTAAATGAACAATAGAGCTATGTTTTAAATCTCATTAACAAATGAAACATTGAAACATTTTGAGTTATTAATAAACAAAAGCGTTTTTTTTTTTTTTTTTTTTACGTTTGATATTTAAGATAAGCATCTTCAACAGAGCTTTATTCACATCTACCACAATTCTATTATAATACATTCTAAATGGCATTTCTGATCCCATTGAGAGTCAGGGCTGTGAGTTGGAGTTGAAGAGTCGGAGTCCTTGGAAAACATGCCAACTCCGACTCAGGGCTTCTTTTTTTCCCTCTAATTTTCACTTACCCCCCTTGTATTTTTTAA
The DNA here is from genome assembly GCF_026930045.1 of Uloborus diversus. Classification (NCBI taxonomy): domain Eukaryota; kingdom Metazoa; phylum Arthropoda; class Arachnida; order Araneae; family Uloboridae; genus Uloborus; species Uloborus diversus. The sequence continues at coordinate 70,756,899 of NC_072733.1, forward strand.
AAACACTGACTAGAAATTGGTTCTATTTATGCATAAAGACCTACTAGTTTGCAAATAACTGCCATTGCAAACTAGCTAACTTCTTTATTTATCAAACTTACACTTTCAGTAATAGTTACTTGCGCAAACCTGCTAGTTTAATGGTTTTTTTTAACTTTCTTTAACTAATAGCAACTGTCAGCAAATGGTTTTATTGCCTAACATTTATAATTATTACTTACAAATAATAATAATATTTTTTTTTACTTCGATCTCAGTCATGAAATGGTAAACGGAATGTTTCCCTTGATCAAGTCGGAACCTGTAGCTTGGAAAGAAGCTTCTAAGGGTGTTCGGTAAATTCAAATAGGTGTTGGTGCTAAAGCATGAATCCAAAGAATCCAATAAAATATATGTATTTTAAATCTAAAGATTATAGCTATAGCTTAGTTCTCACTAAAAAGTATGAAATAAATAAGTATATGATTTTTTGGTTACAACACTCAAGTGCAGATAATCTTAAAATCATATTAAGGTTAAGTCAAAAGTAGCCAATAAAATTAACATTCAAAATTGAGAGGAGAAGAAATATAAATGTAGTAAAAGCTATTTGTACAAAACTGTATACTGCCTCATTTTGTGTAAAATTTGCTCCAGACGTGCATGTACCTGGCTTCTCTCCGCAATATAGTCCCCTACTTGCGAACTTGCGTTTAAATTTTATAGATATAGCTTGCTGTCAAAACCAGCTTATTTCATTTTTAGAAATTTTACAGGAGAAACAAAAACTTCTCAGGTCCACAGTTCTAAAGCTTTTTTTTTTTAAATTGTAGGTTTAACTGCCTAGAATTTGATTAGTTTTTCATTTTCATTCCAGGTGCATTACTTTGGGTGTAATTATGCTAATTAGGTTGGAGTGAGCTAATTGTGATGCAGAAGCACGATTTTTCTAGCTTAAAAAAAAAAATCAATTAAATTGTGTGAAATTGCTTTTTCCAGTTTACCAGTTAATATTAATTTGTGTCTTTACAATTTTTAAATAAATGACATTCACTTAACTTTTTTAAATGATCTGAAATTTCACAGTTGAGAGAGAAATTTTGGTACAATGTGAAAAAGGTCATAAATTGCAATGCCAAATGGGACAGCAAGCTTTTTTTTTATTTATCAAAAAAAAATAATTTTGTAAATAAAATGCAGAAAGCAAGGAGAGAAAGGAAAAAGAAGGCTTGTTGTTTAAACTAAACTGTTGTCGTCGTAATACATTGGCCTGGGGGAGATGGCAAAAGCTCAGAATGAGCTGGATTTGATCCAGAGGGCCAACATTTCATCTAATTTTGGGTTGGAATGAGCTGGATTTGAGCTATATCCCTTCGTCAGGTTATGAAGGACCCTCTTAATTTACAAAATATGCAAAAAAAGTGGATTTAAGAAAAATACAGAATGAGCTGGTTTTGATAGTAAATGCCTCAGATGTAATATAATTTAAGCTGTATTGAGGAAATCTTTCAGAATTAAAGTATTTATATTTTTTATAAATTCTAAAATTAACTTGTTTGTCACCCACCAGATGGGTGTAATCTGGGGCAGACCTTCCCCTTTCAAGAATGGATTTTTGACTTTGCAAAACAGGTTTTTTTTTCTTTCTAGTTGCAGCTTTCAAAAATTGAAAGCACATGATTTGATCAACGTCTATTTGTTAAACAGTAAAGGGTAGCAAATAAATCATTTTCAATTTTTATAAAAATGGTTATTAAGTAATCTCACTTTTAAAATCGTAACTATTGGAAAATTTGATTTTCAAATTACTTTCTAACGTTTACAGTACAATACAAAACGAAAAATTCATGGAAAGAACTATTTCAATCTCTATTTAGAGGTTTTTTCTCCCCTTCCCATGAGGGGAAGAAATTGATAAATAAAATAAAATAAATAAATAAAAAAGTCAAAGTCTGAGTCAGACGTTTCAAAATCTTGGAGTTAGAGTCAGCCATTTTCCTTCCGACTCCACAGCCCTGTTCACAACGTTCACAAAAGTCACATGATTTACAAACCTGTTCAGGATAGTTGTGAATACCTCATACAATTTTTATTTTTGTAAATAATTTGTTAAACATTTGTGTGGGGTACATCCTGATTGATGCAGAACTTTGAATATAAATTCTAAAATATGATATTTTTTAACATTTTTTAAAATGAATGACTTTTTTAAAAACATCAAAACCCATTACCGCAATTACCCTGGTCAACCCTAAATATTTAAGTATTTTAAGTTTGAATATTGGTTTTTCTAACTTTTCAAAAAATAGCCCCTTTTTTAAATACAGTAGACCCTTGTTTTACTCGGGGGTTACATTCCAAGGAAATGCCGCATAAAATGAGACCTAATAATAGTGTTAATATAGGGGTTTGGTTCCATAGATAACAAAATACTTCATTCTAGTGATGACTAATTGTATAATAAGTTTAATGCGTACATTATATCGACTTTTATGCACAATATGCATTAAGAAAACATAAATTAATTTTGTGTTCTGTTTATAAAGAGGAGCTGGCTATGATAGTCTTTTGGCAGTCATTAAGAATTTTTCTCTGTAATTCTTTACAGAGCATTAACGGATCCATCATCACTTGTGTCATTTCCATGATAGATCTTCCTTCACCAACAAATCAGAAAGTTCATTTCTATTGTCTAGGAGTGGCTCAAAATTTTCAATGTGAATGTTTTTGATTGCGTGTCACTGACATATCTGTCCTCGCTTGTTTTGGCCTCCTTTGTCACTCCTAAAAGCTCTTCTTCCAGTGAGTTCTGAACTGTGTGAGTTTAATAGCTTTACTTCTGGATAGAGCTCTGGAACCAATCGCATAAAATGTCTCCAGTGGCCCAAGCTCCATTATTAGCATGTCAAAATGCCTATGATTACGCATAATCTGCAATTTTTAGGAGTTAGGATTTTGAAAGACAGGTAAATTTATCTGTTTGCATTACAGTATCCGCGTAAAACCGAAACTCATCCGTGTAAAATAAAATAAAGGTGTCAAATCTTAAACCACGTATAATCGAAACTGCGTAAAATAAACCCGCGTAAAACGAGGGTCTACTGTATTAAACCCCGTGCAATGCCAAATGTGTACTGTGCATGCCCGTGCATGATCTCTAGTTAGATCAAAGCATGACTCTCTGTCTCTCATGTGTGTTTCTGTGATGTCTAAAAAAAATCTATATCCTATGTATTCATTGAAATTTGGTCTGAAAGCTTGAACATTGCATATGTCCACGTTTTAAAATTTAATCTAGAGTTTTTTAAATTGATGTAATGTCTTTTTTTTCTGCTAGAATTTCACACATATGTGAATATATTGCTGTTTCTATTAAACATAGAACAAAAATCAGTACATTATCTTGTAGAGCACATAATTTCCAATTAAATGTTGTTTTGTATGAAACTCCTACTGAATTTGCCTATTTTTCGGAAATCATCAAAGCTTATTTCTGTTCCCTTATTTTGAATTTTTTGATTTTCCAATTAATGCAAAACTAAAATCCGTTCATTCTGGATTCTACTTATGCTATGTAGTAAAAGAATATAGTATAGTAGTATTGTCATAAGAAAAAGTGAAGCTTCTTTCGTCTCAAATTTAACTTGTCAGCTCTTGAGTAGAGGTCAAAGTTTAAGGTCTTAAATATATACTACTAAATATATGATGGTTTTGCTCCAAAAGCAATGAGTGACCCATGCCATTTTTTTCAAATGTGAATACTACTTGATATTATGTACATTCTAGCATAAATAATTTGGTGGCTCATTCTTTGACTTTGGGGGCAATTAAAAATGCTATTTTCGTTACATGAAATACACCTGTACTGGCTATATTCGTTGCTTTTTTGCCTTGTTTGTGTCTGAATATATGCTAAATCTGTGAGTGACCCTCTGAATTAAGTATAGGAGAAATTACTCACCATAGTATAGCACTCAGAAAAACAGAAAATAACATGGGTTATTCTTTGCTTTAGTAGTTGGTCTCAATGTTGAAGATTTTCAAAAGAAGTCACGTTTCAAGGTCAATAACTCTATGTCAGTTGTAAAATAGTTTGAGACACAGCTGTAGTTATAGTCCGTGTGGTGTAGTTTAAGGTCCAGGTTAGAAACCCATGGCACCTAATGAACTTTTTTAATTACATGGACTCAAACTTTACAATTTGGAACAAAAAGAATCATAGTTTTGGTCAATCACTCTAAAAAGCCTGAATCAATAAATTGTACCAAGAGCTCCAATTATACTCTAGGTGGTGCAGTTTTAGACTCATGTCAGAAACTCATCAGACCTAATCAGCTTTCTTAACTTAATGGTCTCAAAAATGTTCGGAGATGAAATGAACTATTTCACTTCGCCTCACATGCACTTAACTAATTGTACAAAACATTTAAAATAGAAATAAGCTCAATATTAAATAAATAAATGCTTCATTCCATATTGATAGATCTCAAATAATATTACAAATATTAATTAAAAAATTTTACAATATGAGTATCAATTTTTGAAAATTGCTTCTACCATCCTATTCTTTAATTTTCAGGGGTAATTTTTTCTTGATTGGAATATATTACATGTGTTACTACACAGTTAAAATATCACTACGTAGATGAAGGTAAAAGCTTAGAAAATATTTCACCATTTCAATTTGTCCCACATTCCCCTACCATATATTCACAACCTTTAACTTTGACCTCTGCTCAGTGACAAACAAACCTGATTTTAAAATAAAGAAACTTCACTTTTTCTAATTACAGCACTACAAACACAACCTGAAATTTTCATAAAAAATTAAATATCAACTATCAAAAGTGTCCATCTCTTTTAAAAAATGACTTCTAAGCACTAATGTCTTATTTGAGTTATGTAACCTTTAAAAGTATTTTCCTAATTTGTTTTCTGATTATTAAATAAAGCGAATTTTTAAACAAATGCACTCTAAACTTCCCTGTTTTTGTAGATATTCCCATACATATTTGTAGGGTTTTTATTTAAAAATGGTTTATTCACGATATTTACTCTTCTTTTATTACTAAATATGTGTGTCATTTTTCTCTCAGCATCAAAAGTAAATTTTGTGTTCATTTTTCTTAATATGTGGGCTGTTAAAAAACATTTTGGAGATTCTAAAAAGTAGATGAAAAATAGGATATTACAATTCTTGTTTCTGATCTATCAACTTGAAATTGTGTTGCTGAAAAACTACAGCTTCATTATTTCAAATTGTAGAACATATTTCAATAGCAGAAACAAGTATTACTGTAAACTTGAAATGAATCGAAAGGCATATCAGTATTTAAGATAAAATGCTGCATACATATTTTTAGTGATTTGTCATTTTATAAAGAAATTTCTTCTCAGATTTCTATGTTTTAGTTAATTGTCACATCAAAATATAAAAACTTGATGTAAATAATGTAGCTCTGTGTACTGAACTGGTGTTAGGTGACTTTAAATACCTGAGGTGCATAATTTGTAAGTTTACGCTCATGCTCTTATTTGAAAAATCTGATTTCCCCAACTTGTCTATCAATAAAGAATATCAATTTTCTTTTCGTTTTTTTTTTCTTTTTCAAAAATTTAATACTTCTTTATTAAATTTATAGGTGGACTCAAGGGTAATAAAATTATTGAGAAAAATCTCATTGATGTTTATGTTCCTTTTTTACCCTTGGAGAAGTCTCATGTTTTAGAGTGCATCAAAAAAGAACTTATTGAACGGGGGCAACCTGTAAATGATGTAATAGCATCTGAAGTTGCAAAAGAGATTGTTTATTACCCAACTGAGTTTCAACTTTTTTCATCATCTGGTTGTAAAAAGATTTCACATAAAGTTGATTTATTTGGCATGCCATAACATCAAATTATCATCATGAAATTTATTTGAAAAATGTTGAATGCAAAAATGTAAATACCTGTACAAAATGTTTTGTTCATATAACTTTATATTTTAATGTTTTACACTTTTGGTAATAAATTATCTTTTACACTAAGCTTTATAATTTTACTGAAAAATAGCTGTGGAAAATTACAAACATTGATTGTAATACTAAGAATTTTACATTCATCTTCTTATTGGGTAATGTGATATTAAACCAAACATTTTCATCTTTCTAACCTAAATATTCTAATGCAAAAATATTCATAATGCATACCTTCAAAATGACCATGTATGAAAACTGAATATTTTTCTCCAAGAAGAAAATCCCAAAATAATTTCTTGTGAACAAATAATCATGATTTTACTGAGGAATTATTAATGAGGTAGCAAATTTTCATCTTTACATGGAAATATCTTTGTAGGGGTCATTCCATACGAAATGCGCAAAATTCACAAAAAAGTGGTGGCTGCATGGTAACTTTATGAAATTTGGTATACAGGTTAATTTTAATCCTACATAAAAATATCTGAAATACTTTGGCTGAATATTTTTTATTTTAATAGTTACATGTGATTGAAAATTGGTCAAATTGAACAGCATTCTCATAAATGCTAAATGTTGCATTTTTGAAGACTTGTATTTTATTAACTATTTAAGGAAAACATAAAAGTTATATATTGTTGTAATCTATGGGGTAAGGCAATTCATCTGATATGAGTAAAATTTAAAAAATTATTATAGTTAACTTTTAACTGAGTTTTAAAAACTGAAAATATTTCAATTTTTTCATAGTTAAGGATTCTATTTTTTAATCTCATTCTTTAAGGACTGAATTAGCTTTGCTGAAATTAATACCCAATAACATGCTAAGTATCATAAAAGAAATTCAGTAAAACCTGTAAAGTTGACCACCTTTGTAAGTTGACCGCCTGCCTATGTTGACCGCTTTTGTCGGGAACGGAATTGGATTTATCGTATATAATGAAGGAAAACCTCTGTAACTTGACCACTTCTCTATCTTGACCACCTGTCTACCTTGACCACTAATGTACACAAAATTTGGTTTGGAGTATTGTAAAAAACCCTTTGTAAGTTGACCACTTGTTTATTTTTTTTAACTTAATCTAGCAAATTATTTTATTTTATTACTATTATTTTTTTATAGCTTTCCAAGAATAATTTTGATGCTTTAGACCAGCATTTTACCAACTAAGTAAACAGCAGCATAAAGCTTATGCTGCTCTTTATTCTCCGAACTTGTTTTTCTTTTGTTGTTCTATTTGAGATTGGCCTTTTGTACTCTCTGTTCAATGAAAACAGAAAACAGGTGTCAGTAGAAAAAGTACAAAGTATTTTCTTCCAGTTGCAATATTTTGTGGCAACACTGGATTTGTGCTAAAGAGAAAAGTTACTTATTTCTGGTGCAGGGGATTAAGAGATAGGACATTTTCATTTTCAACTGCCTTTATGAACTATTAGAGTCCATAACATGGACTCTCCTAGTTACGTTTATACAAGCCTTCAAAAATGCAACATTTAGCATTTATAAGAATGCTGTTCAATTTGACCAATTTTTAATCACATGTAACTATTAAAATAAAAAATATTAAGCCAAAATATTTTAGGAGAGTCCATAAAATGGACTCTCCTAGTTACATAAAATGGCTTCAACTTACATAATAATTACATAAAATGGCTTCAAAAAGAAAGTTAATTGAACTTGAGATTGATAAAAAGTATGAAATATCAAAATTGTATGAAAAGGTAGAGTGTCGGAGAAAATTAGGTTGCCGTATTTGCCGCACATTGAGTTTCTTGAAACTTGCTGAACTATTGGAAATCACCGAAGGAAAAGTATTGAAGGATCATCACACGCTTTGGATATTTTTGAAGCAAGGTTTGTCAAACTTTATAAATCGATCGAAAGTTAAGTGATTACCGCCACAGAAGTGAAACATTGTTTTCCCTCTGTATAGAGGATTACCAGCTAATTTGCGAGTACACTCTTAGTCATTCTGCAAACAAAACATCATTTTCAATTTTTAGCATTTATTTATATTTATTGATAAGAGTGAAGTAAAAGGTCTTGCACCATGGCCCTACGAAAGTTGTTGTTGATTTTGTTCGTACAGATTAATTTATTTTTCGACAGGTAAGTGCATCATTTCAGTTTAAATCAAGTAAGAAATAAGCATAATTGTCAAGCTGATCATTTGAGATTTTCAAGAAACTTTCTGAAATCCTACTACTCTCTGACACCTCAAATGTATGTATAATTTTTAAAAAAATCTATCTTATACAATTAATCAGTAGTTAATTTCTGAATTCGTCAAAAAAAATATCTTGGCAGCAGTGTTTTAAAATGTTCTGAACTAACTGAAGTTCTATGGGAGCTTCAGAGTTGCATTAAAGCTCATTTTAAAGAAAACGGCATGCACCTTACTTTGATATGTAACAACACAAATATTTCAGGTAAAAATATTTTTTCACAGGTTTTAAATTTTGACATTGTGTCTCTCAAAAATTAAGGGGTTTTTTTTTTTTTTTTTGTAATGTATTATGATGAATGCATCCCAAATGTTCTGAGTGGCCTCGTAAAAGGATCGACAGTTATAGCAAATATTGTTGGATAATTTTTGCAAAAAATTGGCTTTAAAAAATCCTAACTAGTGATGTGCTGGATATCCGAGGGAAAATAAAGATCCTTATCTGTTTTTTACAATTCTTGTATTTTAACACTCATTCTAAATATAGATAGGTATGAACCACTCTTAAATTCTATTTAAAAAGAAAAGAAATTAAGAAGTTAATTTTCAAACCCTGACTCAATAAGGAAGGAGATAATAAGTTTGACATGTATATTTGTGTGTGTCTGTGGAACCGTAGCCCCCAAACAGATGAACCGAGTTTGTTTGTTCTTTTTTAGGCTCAAAAGGTGACTTAATTGAAAGTGTTCTTAGCTTGGTCTCGTCTTTGTAACAATGTAATTACCCAAAGGTGTCCACCTTTCCCCAAATACAACAGAGAAAAATTACCCCTGAAAATAACCCTAACATTTTCAATGCTGCAGCCTGATCTCCCATAGGTGGTGGACACCTATGAATTACTGTAGATATTAATTAAAAACCAACTTAGTGTTTTTCGCAATTTTAACAGTGAGAGCTTACATGTGCATTTAAATATTAGCACTAGTGGAAAAAATGAAATTTTCTGCATTTAATATTTGTTAGGAATTTCCAAGTAGGAGTTATAATCTTGTTTACATAAAAGAAAAATTTCAAGTACAATGTTACACCTTTATGCTTGCAAGTAATAACAATTTCTTTGTTGCTTCACGATTTAAAACTTATCTGCTTTCAGTTTCTGGCGTATACTGACCCACAAGAAGTTCTTATGGATCTAGACACTAGTGATCCATATTTGCAGATCTAAACTTATAATGATCCGGCACTCACTTGTTATAACTTAAGTTTTTTTGAGCTACTGAGCTGTATAATAGCTCATTTTAAAGAGAATTTCATGATCTTTCATCTCTGATTTGTAATTTAAAATTTTTTTTATTCCAATAATTTCTAAATAGTGTAGGTATTTTTTTAATTTTGATGCAGTTACAGAAAATAACGTTCTGACACTTCTTGGCAGTTTTTCTTCAAAATTTTCTTAACTGTTGATCCCGTTGTAGTCCTACTCTGAAAATTTTTGGCCGCATTCACTAAAATACAGTAAAAACCACGTTCTTTTTTTTTTTTTCAAATGATACTATTCTCAACTTATTTTAATCTGAAAATTTCAGGAAAATGAATTTTTCCCCGAAAAGTAATTAAATTAACGAACCGACTAAAGTGCATGTCTTTCTCTTCTAAGTGAGTTATAGTACAGCTCTGCAACTCTAATAAAGCTTGAATTATAAAATTTTAAAGCACTACCAGCAATTTGAAAAGAAGTGCTTTTTAACAACTTTCAGAAATTATTACTAATCAGATATGAAAGCTTTTTTTTAAAATTATATACAGTAAAACCCCTCTAATACACTCTAACGGGACAATTTTTTTTGTCTGCAAAAGAAGGGTGTCAGGGGTTTGATAATGTTATTTTCCTTAGAATTGGAGAATAAAATATTGTCTGCATAAGAGGGGTGTCCGTTAGGAGGGGTTTTACTGTACATTTAAGATGTCAGAGAATAGAGCTTCCGAAAGTGTCATGAAAATCTGAGACGGTCAGGTTGAGAATTTTATTAATTTATAGGTTGATATGATCCATTTAAACCTGTTAAATAATATTAATTTGTGCAAATAAAATAAACAACAATTTTTCTAGGGCCAAGGTGCAGGACCTTTTGCTTCACTCCTATCAATGAATATAAACGAATGCTAGGAATTAAAAATGGTGTTGTGTTTGCAGAATGATGAGGTAAATGAGTAGGGTAATCCCATAACGATGAAGGAGCAAATGAGCTGGTAATATTGCTGACGGAAAGCAATGTTTCATTGCTGTGAGGTTAATCACTGAACATTTGGTCCGAAAAAAAAGTTTGACAAACTTTGCATCTAAATTATTCTATGCATTGTATCGAATAATTTATCCTAAAATACTTAAATACTTAATAACTTATCCTAAAATACTTTTCTCTTGATGCATTCCAATATTTCTGCTTCTTGTTGAACACTCAACATGCAGCAAATTCAGCAGCCATCATAGGCTTTGCACATAATAGCTGTAAGCTCAGGTACACATGTATACTTCCATAGGACTCGCTTAAGCGACGGTAGGGTCACTGTACGGTAGGGGACTGTCATTTCAAAATTTTCCATTGAAGGACTAAACATTTGTGCTCAATACATTTTTTTGGGAAAAAACAATAAAATACATACACAATGATGCCAAATTAAATTGTTTCTAAAATCCAGAGGGTCCCGTTACAACCCAATTGACAGATCTGGAATTCATGTTCTTCACTATACATATCATCAGGGGCGGACTAGCTGACTTTGGCCCAGTCGGCAAAAGAATATTTTGGCCCACTTCTGTAAATTAGTCGACAAGACAATGAACTGCTACTAGTTCTTATTTTTCTTTAAGTTCATAAATCAAGATTTAAAGTTCTAAAATAGAAAATTGCGAAACGTAAAATATAGCTAACACTGACACATTTTTTATGTGCCTTGAAAGGATACTTATGGTTATAAGCCTGAAAAGGCACATCTTTAGGCTTCTATACTGACAACATAAGAAGGACACGAGGAAAGAGATGAGGAACCAGGTAAATCCCCTCGGAAATTTTTTGAAATTGGTTGATCTATATAGGCCTAAGAAAAGAATCGGTACACGGGGTTCTAGTTCCCTTCCAAACGATATTTTCAAAGTTGATGTCAAAAAAGGCAATTTTACAATTTTCGGTAGCGTTAAAGGAAAGGAGAAAAAAAAGGGTTTCCCCACAATTTTGTTTTCTTAACTTTTTTTTTTTCAAAATTGAAATCCATTTTAGTCTATCTGTTTACAATAGAATGTCGGGAAGTTTTAGAAATGCAATTTTAGGCTACCCTTAGTAAAATTAATGGAACAGCATAGGGAGCTCTCTAGAAAAACGTTTAGAGTTTGAACTATTAAAACACGCAAAACTAACTTTGGTCACGTTTGAGAGAATAGGAGGGTCAGTGATCTCATTTGGAAGTATTTAAAAACTGAAGTATACTTTGACCCAATTTTAAACTACATTTCGTTACTATAGGGAATCTGGCGACTCTCCTTCGAAATTTTCCGACATTGAAATTTTAAAAATATAATCGTACAATATGTTTGGAAACATTGAAAGGAAAAGAGAAAGGTTTCCCCCAAGATTTTTTAGAAGGGCACAGAGCCCTTCTGCTTTTAGGCTAACCTTCGACCCCTGTCCTTGAAACGTCATTCTTTCGTTTCAATCATTTATCCACAAGAATCTGATCAGAATATATCTGAATGTTTTTTGCATTACCTTTAAAACTAAACATCAAAAGCTTTTTCATATTTTAAAAATAATTACTATCGAAAACACTTGAACTTTGTATGTACCTAGTATACCAAAAAGTAAAAGAAGTACCTTTTTTATTCAACAAAACTTCTACCCTTTTATCCCTTTTATCTGAAAGCGCACTGCCCCTTTTTTGGTCTTGAAGAAACACTAGTTCTCTCTGGGCATTTTTTTCTGAAACTGAAATCAATTTTTGGCTATAGTGCAAATAAAAAGGTTACGAAGCTCTCCTATGGAAAATTTCTATAAGTGAAATTCGAAGCTGTCTTTAGTGACTTTGAGGGAATGCCTAAGGTTCGAAGACTTTGTTTGGCAATATTTCGATATTTAAGGGGGTCCGGAAAACAAAATGTGTCAAATTTTGCATTTTTTTTTTAATCATTTAAAAAACTTCTCAATCTTTTTCTGCTTAAAAGGGCGTTTGAATCTTGCTTCTATAGATTAGAACGAAAGATATAATTATTTTTGTTGCATTCTTTTAACTAATATTATATTTAACTTTAAAACTTCAAACGCGTTTCTCTCCATGATGCAATTTTTCCCGATTTTTCGCATTTAAACTCTTATAAGTCAAGAACTGATAAAGATAAAGTAATGAAATTTGGAGCATATCTTTTTCAACTAGTTTACTTTGATTTTTATACGGTGAGTTTGAAAAAAACCATTACTTCAAAAAATATGATTTTTTTCAAGTATCTTTGAATTTTTCGAAATTTTTCTTCAAATATTTTCTATTTTTATTGAATTAATATTTTTTAAATCGTCGAATAAAAATTAAAACTGAGATATTTGTGCATAGTTTTTTTTTTTTTTTAAATTTGAAAATTGACCAAGAATATTTTGAGTTTAGCAATTCAAAGAAACCCCATTCTTTTCAGAAAACAATAACTAAATTTAAATATATTTTTTATATATTTATGTTATGATTTTGCGAATCAAACTGATGGTGAATCAGTGAAAAAAATTTCAAAACTCTAAACTGTTTAATACCATTTTTTTTTTTTTTTCAAAATGTGTCCCAGACTATTTTAAATCTGTAATACACAATTTCCTTCTTGGACCTTGATGCAAAAACCAAGAACCAGGTAAGTCCAGACTCACTCATTTTTGGTAAGACCAATAAATAACATTAGTGTCCGATTGAAAGGCTAATATCGTTCCCACATTATTATTTACAAAGCAGAGGTCTAATCTTACATTTGTGACCCGTTGCACCAATCGGAACAACCAGTTCTCCGCACGCAAAAATGAATTTTTAAAAAAGGAAAAGATTGGGCAACAAAGTCCTCAATTGTAGACTCAATACTATCGTGATTTTAGGACTACAAAGGGACCTCATACCTGAAATACCATACATAGGAACCCAGGGTTACCAACTGCTCCGCATTTTGCGGAGTTGTTGCACTAAAATGGCGAAACTCCGCGGCTCTGCAAAGAAGTTCTTTTGCTCCGCATTTCCCTGCCGAAGTTTTCCAGCTTAAATTTTGCTATTTCATCATAACAAACATGTAAATATGAGAAATTAAAGATGCTTATACTCAAAGATTGAAATTGTGTATAAAGCTGTTTTATTAATTTAGAAATAATTATTTTCATGCTAGTGCTTAAAATAGTTATTAAAGCTCTAAAAAAAATCAGATAAGTGGTTTTAGTTAATTTTATTGATTTTTATACAAAATTCCGAACTGCTCCGCAAAATTTTATATTACTCCTCAAAATCAGCACAGATGCTCCTCAAATTGTTTCACCACGGTTGGCAACCCTGGGACCCCGTTAAGTCTAAGTCTGGCCCTGATTACAACTAATGTTGCTCAAAATAAATAAATAAATAAAGAAAGAAAGAAAGAAAAAATTAATCTTGCCCCCCCCCCCTGCCTCCCCTGGAACTCAGGCCCCCTATGTTCAGGAACTCGCCCTTCTAAGTTGAAATTTTGTCCTGTTTCAGATTCAGTTTATCGTAGTTCAGACTTGCTTTCCCGATGCGATTCTGAGATAAAAATACTCGTATAGTGATAAATTACATTAGACTATTGAAATCGATTGCCAACTGACAGCATTTAGTTGAATCTGCCGCAACGAGTGAATATCAGGCCAGGGGCGTGTACAGAAATTTTTGAGGCCCGTCACAAATGACTTTTACGGGCCTTCCTCCATTTTGTTTACCACTACGTCCCTACTGTATATTTCACCCCTCATTTAAAAAATCTCGGGCCCCCTTCAGGCTCGGAACCGGGCCAACAGATGTTCCTTCTCTCTCCCCCCCCCCCCAACCTTGTGCATGCCGCTGCTCATGTATCAACACCCCAAAGCATGGCCCACACATTTATAGCAGGGCCGGGGCCGCTTTGTCTAGTGGTGCAGGCCAATTGTTGTTAATAGACGTACTAGTATAAGATTTTGAAAGCTCTTTTTTCGTCCCGGGTCCTATTTCAGACCACGTCGAACCCTAATTTCTCTGGGCCCCTCCCGTTTCCTCAATGTGGGAGCCATGGACCCCAGAGCTCTAAAAACTAGAGAGAAAGTTGACAAAGAGAGGAAAGCATTCGCACCTGTGGCCTTCGGCTATTTACTTTGGCCCCTGGCTAAGGATGAGAGAAAAATTAACCTGCTTCCAAACACTTTTTTCCCATAGAGTGAAAAAATATTGTAACGGATCCGGTGAGACTTCCAACTTTCTTGAAAGGACGACACAGTTCTTGATTAAGAATACAGGAAATTTATTTACACTATGTACAGGGAAGATCGTCAACAACTGCTAAATTAATCATCAGCAATTAAGCAAATATCACACAAACCGTAAACTCAACGGTTACACACGTATTTACTTCCAAATACGAAAAACAACACAGCGAAATGCCTCGCAATAAACAGAGCTAATACACTCTCAGCACAAATTCTCAATCGAAACTAACTTTTTATCACGCGGGACGCTTTTATAAACATCGAAAAGAGAGCTTTCAAATATTCCAGAAAATACTACACCGTTCTACACTTTCATTGATAAAATCAGTGAATGAAATAAGAAAAAAAGAATAAGGGGAACGTATACTTCGGCCGAATGTAAAGGGGCTGTATATTCATTACGGGAAACTATTTACAGGTTACGTTACTACAATAATTACTATTTACAGAATTCGTAACATTGCCCCCTTCCCAAGGACTGCACGTCCCGGGCAGTACAATCCTCAGAAAGGGTGCCAAACTTCTATCACAAGTTTACAAATATACACATTAATTAATAACTAACAGATACAGAAAACACAATAATAACAAGAAATATTACTAAACATTAAAAGCAAAAATTATCTACAACTTTTATGTTATCAACCATGGTTGTTTACGTAATACTCATGAACTATGGCCATAGTATGGGGCTAACCGATCATAATGTACAACCCTAGGTTTTGCATTAGGTGATTTTTGGATCCTCACTACGACGTCATTCAGTCGGTTAAGGACTTTGTAGGGTCCATCCAAATGCGACTGCAATTTGGGTGAAAGAACTTTCCGTCGGATGGGATTCCATAACCAAACCTTGTCGCCTTCGTTGAATTCATGTCCAGTAGACCTTGTGTCGTATCGGGTCTTCATCTTCTCCGCCGCGATGTTGATTCGCTCTCGTGCGAAGTTATGAACGTCTTCCAACCGGGCCTGGAGATCCTGGATGTACTCCTCAGGCGATGAAGGCGCAATCCGGAGGACGACCGAAGACGAGATCACGAGGTAGCCGAAGCTCTCGTCCGAAGAGCATCTGAGATGGGGCAAATCCGGTAGTCTCGTGGACAGCACTGCGGTAGGCCAGCAGGAACAAAGGTAGCTTCTTGTCCCAATCCTGTTGATTTCTGGATACCATAAGCGAGAGATTATTCAGGATTGTGGGTTAAATCTCTCCACCATGCCGTCCGATTGTGGGTGTAGTGGTGTTGTCCTAGTTTTCTCAATTCCGAAAATTTGACATAGGCCCTTAAACTTAGCAGAGATGAAATTCCCCCCTTGATCGGAATGGATCTGCAAAGGTGTTCCATATCTCGAGATCCAATGCTGGACTAGAGTCTCTGCTACGGTGGTAGCTTCTTGATCTGGAATGGGATATGCTTCCGGCCATTTGGTGAAGTAGTCGATGGAAACAAGAATGTATTTGTTCCCATCAGCAGTTCTTGGTAGAGGACCCAGGATGTCGATCCCAATTCGTTCTGAAGGTGCTCCAACGTTGTACAGATGTAGCTTCCCTCTGCTTCTTTTCTTCGGTCCTTTACGAGCAGCATAGGCGTCACAAGAATGGCACCACTTCTCCACGTCATCCTTCGCCTTGCTCCAGAAGAAGCGCTCCCGAACTTTATTGAGGGTTTTCAAGACACCAAAATGTCCTCCAGTCGCACTACTATGTATTTCTTTCAGAACATCTGAAATCCTTGATCGGGGAAGTAGTAACTGCCACGGTCTAGGAAGATTGGGCGCCGACTATTGGGCGCCGCATATTGGACGCCGGGAACTTTGGGCGCCGAGCACTTTGGGCGCCGATCATTTTGGGCGCCCGGGAACTTTGGGCGCCGAGCATTTTGGCCGCCGGGAACTTTGGGCGCCAAGCATTTTGGCCGCCAGGAACTTTGGGCGCCGAGCATTTTGGGCGCCGGGAACTTTGGGCGCCGGGAACATTGGGCGCCGAGCACTTTGGGCGCCGGGAACTTTGGGCGCCGAGCATATTGTGCCCAGTATTCCCAGGGCCTAAAATGCTCGGCGCCCAATGTTCCCGGCGGCGAATTTTGAAACGCTCTCAATGCTTACGTTACGGTAGCTACCGGTTAGTTAACCACGTGACAGCTAATGATCACATAGAACGCTGGGGTTAGTAACCGGTCGACCGGTGAGGTTCGTCCAACGCATGCTTGCGTTCGCCGAGCTCAACTGGTAGTTACCGGTTAATCGATCACGTGACATCTAATGATCACGTGCTTCATATTAATACGGTAACCGGTTGATGATAGAACGCAGCGGTTAGCAACCGGTTACTCAGTGGTCGACCGGTTAGGATCGCCGAACAAAACCAATTACAGTACATTGGCGAAATGAGAAATAAAAACGAGCGCGTTCTATTAAACAGCATGGTAACCTGGATACATTAAAGCAACCCCGAGTAAAATGTAAACAGAGCCGCCCCTTTAAAATTGTGAGGTAGAAATTGCAATGCGAAATATTGCTGTTTAAAGTTTTAGTTCGTTTTAATTTCACGATTTACTGTTTTTTGTGTTGTGAAATATTTCCGTTTTCGTAGGGTTTCTTCTGAATCTTAATTTACATCTGTATTGTTGTTATGTTTGGAAAATTCTGCTTGCTGTAAACATTCGCAATAAACTCACATTGAAAGAGACGCAGAACACATTTTAACATGGTAGATAATACATGCTGTTTCAAAATGAGTTTCTTTGACTGTTGATTTTTTTTTTATATACTTGAGAATAGTAACTGAAATACAATCTGAGTGCGCTTCTCTTATGTTGTTGATGTTTTAATTTATTGGTTTTCTCTGAACAATATGTTGAAGATTTTGGTTATTTCATAAAGTTTTTTAACAATAAAAATGTCGTGAGAAAATTTGTAAAAAATACTACCATTTAATGATCTAAGAAATACATTTTATTTCAGGAAAGAATATAATCCTTTTTAATTTAATTTAATTTCACCTTCATCTGTCTCAGTTTTTAGTTTTATAAAAAAAAAAATAAATAAAAAGGGGAAAGGATGGGTGGGAAGATGTTGAGTCACTGCTCCTATGCTCTGTGGGGCTCGTGAGAATTTGAGCGACCAGTGTCAGCCTTTGCACACTCCCCCCCCCCCCCCCATTTCCTAAAAAAAATTAAAATGACACGTTTGGCTACCACCAACTACTCGCAATCAGTAGTCATTGGCCCCAGGAACTGTAAGCTTTTCCATTTCGATTGTTTTATGCTCCGAGCTTGTGTCACTCCTTTACTGCACTAAATCATTATAGTCTAATAGGTGTGAGTTCATTTGTATGCTAATGATAATAATATATTCAGAGCTCTAAATTTTTTTTTTGAACTTGTTAATTTTGCCTGAATGAACTGATAATTGATAACAATTTGCAGATTGCTCCAAAATCTTAATTATATTAAAATGTTCCCTATCAAAGAAGTTTACAGCAAATATTGTATCAATTGACTTTGAATTCATAGCACCTGTGATAGTTAAGTTAGAGGGGGGAGGGGAGCCAAAGTGAGTGCCCTTGGCTAGTGCATTCTTATTCTTGCACCCTTTGAACTTGTTCGTTTCCGTTTTTTTCCCTTACATTCATGGCATGCAAAAAATCCGGAAAACTTGCAGAAGGGGTTGCTATTCATATTGTATTGTAATTAACTCTGAATTTGGAGCACTTCAGAAGTGATTGGTAGTTGGGGGAAAGGGTTCCAAACATAACAACAATACAGACGTAAATTGAGATTCAGAAGAAACTCTACGAAAACGGAAATATTTCACAACACAAAAAAAACAGTAAATCGTGAAATTAAAACGAGCTAAAACTTTAAACAGCAATATTTCGCATTGCAATTTCTACCTCACAATTTAAAGGGGCGGCTCTGTTTACATTTTACTCGGGGTTGCTTTAATGTATCCAGGTCACCATGCTGTTTAATAGAACGCGCTCGTTTTTATTTCTCATTTCACCAATGTACTGTAATTGGTTTTGTTCGACGATCCTAACCGGTCGACCACTGAGTAACCGGTTGCTAACCGCTGCGTGATCATTAGATGTCACGTGATCGATTAACCGGTAGCTACCAGTTGAGCTCGGCGAACGCAAGCATTCCTTGCGTTCGACGAACCTCACCGGTCGACCGGTTACTAACCGCAGCGTTCTATGATCAACCGGTTACCGTTCTAAGCAGTTGATTGGAGCACGTGATCATTAGCTGTCACGTGGTTAACTAACCGGTAGCTACCGTAACGTAAGCATTGAGAGCGTTTCAAAATTCGCCGCCGGGAACATTGGGCGCCGAGCATTTTGGACGCCGGAAACATTGGACGCCGAGCATTTTAGGCCCCGGGAATACTGGGCACAATATGCTCGGCGCCCAAAGTTCTCGGCGCCCAAAGTTCCCGGCGCCCAAAATGCTCGGCGCCCAAAGTTCCCGGCGCCCAAAATGCTCGGTGCTCAAAGTTCCCGGCGCCCAAAATGCTCGGCGCCCAAAGTTCCCGGCGCCTAAAGTTCCCGGGGCCCAAAATGCTCGGCGCAAAAAGTTCCCGACGCCCAAAATGCTCGGCGCCCAAAGTTCCTGGCGCCCAATATTCGGCGCCCAATAGTCGGCGCCCAATCTTCGGCGCCCAATCTTCCCATTTCGTAACTGCCACGTAGACGTTTTGCCATCATCAGATTCCCATTTTCGGTACAGTACGCCGTTCCGTAAATGGAGTGAGTTCCATAAAGCCCAGTATCTTTTTGTTGCAGGGCTGAAGATGGAAACGTCCTGCCAGCTAGGGCGCCGACTGTCACTTTCCATGAACTCCAAAATTGGTTTTATGTCGGGGTCTTCAAGTTGATCTTTTCGAACTTGGTCGTCACTCCATGGATCAGGTTCTGATGATGTTGAAGTCAATGTCACCTGATAGGCAGAGGGCTAGTCGTTCCATACTGTTTCTCGATTCGGGAACAATAATTGCAGTTCTCAGGACAGGGTCTCCTTGATAAAGCGTCTGTATTACCGTGAGACAACCCTTTTCGGTGCTTGATCTCCATGTCATATTCCTGGAGCCGCTGTATCCACCTGGTTATCTGGCCTTCTGGATTCTTGAAGTTCAAAAGCCAAGTTAACGAGGCATGATCTGTCCGAAGCAGAAATTTTCGGCCGTAGAGGTAATGATGGAAGTGTTCTACAGCTTTCACTATGGCCAGTAACTCCTTTCTGGTGACGCAGTAATTTCGCTCCGACTTTGATAAGCATTTGCTCCAGTAAGCGATGACATGTTCATTGCCGTCAATTTCTTGGGACAAAACAGCTCCGACGCCCTCGTTGCTCGCATCAGTGTCCAGGATGAAGGATTTTTCAGGCTGAGGATAGGCGTTGATGTTAAAGCCTCCTTCAGTCGTAGAAATGCATCTTCGCATTCTTCGGACCATTCAAACTTTTGCTTTCTCTCCGTCAGCTTATGCAAAGGTCGTGCATAGTTGGAAAAACCCTTTACAAACTTCCTGTAGTACGTGCAGAGCCCCAGGAAACTTTGCAGCTGGATGCTTTCGGGACGACTCCAACTCTTGACCGCAGATACCTTTTCTGGATCGGTTTGTACACCTTCAGAAGAGATGATGTGACCAAGGTAGTTTACTTCCCGGCGGAACAAATTACATTTGGACGGGCATAACTTCAGATTGGCTTCCTTAAGCTTTTGCAGCACCTTCCCAAGATTTTCCAGATGTTCTTCGAAGCTGCGTCCCACGATGATGATATCGTCTAAGTAGACCAGACAGGATTCGTAGGAAAGTTCTCTTAACACTGTCTCCATAAGACGCTCGAACGTAGCTGGTGCATTTCAGAGGCCGAAGGGCATCACTTTAAACTGCCATAAGCCTTGTCCAGTTGTAAACGCTGTCTTCTCTCGGTCATCAGGGTGTATCTCTACCTGCCAGTAGCAGCTCTTCAAGTCCAGGGTCGAAAACCACTTGTGTCCGGAAAGAGTGTCCTAGGTGTCGTCTATCCGTGGAAGAGGGTAACTGTCTTTCTTGGTGATTTCATTCAGCCGTCGGTAATCGACACAAAATCTGGTGGAGCCATCTTTCTTTCGGACTAAGACAATGGGAGAGGCCCAAGGACTGGATGACGGTTCGATTACATCATTCTCCTTCATCTCTTTCAGGAGGATCTCAACCTCTTCCTTCTTGGCAAACGGTAGTCGTCTTGGATGCTGTTTAATAGGGGGGTGTTCTCCAGTGTAAATCTTATGCTGCGTTAAATTCGTACGGCCAACATCCTCCGATGTAGATGAAAACAGATGCTTGAAGTCGTCCACCAATTGTTCCGCAGCAGTTCTTTGATCTTTCGATAATGGCGCACTCCCAATTAACTTCGATGTCAAGGACTCAGAAGACACAGTCTCGGGGGGATTGATTCTTCTAATGATGCTGTTTACGGGAGTACAAGTTGCTAACACTTCGCCTTTCCGGATATTCCTTGGCCTTTCACTCACGTTAGCAACTCTCACGGGAATTACATCCTTAGAAAGGTTCACAAGCGTAGATGCTACCAGCACTCCTTTTAGGTTATTGCTTAAGTTGGGGTATTCAATGAGTCCAAATCGAAAACTATTGCTGTCTTCAATGGAGCCAGGTATTAATGATTCTGACCTTGAGGGAATCGATAAATCTGTTTGGGCTATTATTTGATGAGCGGACTTTACATCACTTTTTGCGGGGGAAACGGCTATGTCTTCTCTCGTCGAGTGCAGCTCATTAGACTTGAAGTCGAGATTGAAGTCATACTTCTTTCAAAAGTCCAATCCGAGAATGAAGGGGTCCATGATATCAGCAACGAATGCCGTATGATGGTAAGTGGCATTTCCAAACACAATTTCTAAGTTTACTTTACCCTCAATCTCGATCTTGTCACCTGTCACAGTTTGGAGGGTAACGCAAGGCGGCGTCCATAGAATGTTGAGTCCAAATTGACGAGCCACATCTGCTCTAATGATTGTAACATTGGCTCCGGTGTCAATAATCAGTTCGCAGGGAAACCCGTTTACATATGCGAAAACAAAGTCCATTACTGCCGCCACTCGTCGATGAAATCTGGAAAACTTGAAGATGGGGCTCATTCCAATTTGGCAACCTCCGCCCCGCGAGATTGCCATGGCTTAGTTTTCCTGCACCTGCGAGGGAGAGGTGCTCTTCCCTCTGGTTTCTTGGCGAGCTTCACAGTTTCTTCGTAAGTGACCCTCGCCGCCACATTTCCAGCACTTAAGTGATTGTCCATTTTGGTCCTTGGGAGCTGAAGTCCTTTTGAGGATTCCTGCAATTTCTTTTATTTGCTTTTCCAGTTCAGCAAAACGTGACGAAACCGGATCAGGCTCATCAGTTTTTATGCCGCGGATTGAATGGCGATCCTTGCGGGTTGCTTGCTGGGCGGCCTCCAACTTCATCGCATACACAACAGCAGAATTCAGGTCTTTGACATCCGCCATCCGTAGAGCTTTCTGGATTTCCGGATCTCGTACCCCGTCGATCTAGTAGTTGAGTGCCAGGTTGTCTCGAACATCCGCAGGACAGTCGCAAAAAGCAAGATGAGACAGTCTCTCGACGTCCGCCGCTAGCTCTTGTAGGGTTTCCCCGGTTTTCTGGAAACGGGACTTCAATTGGAGTCGGCTGATATCTTTCTGGCACTTCTCACCGAAGCGAAACTCCAACGCAGATGTGAGGGCGGCGAAATCCAGGCGCTGGCTGTCCGGAAGGGTCTGAAGAATGTCCGCTGCGTCACCTCTCAGGGATGCTGCAAGATGGCTGGCCTTGGTAGCAGAGTCCCATCCGTTCGCTTCCGTCACTATCATGAATTGCGTTTTGTAAACCTGCCACGAAGTTTTCCCATCAAATGTGGCAAGTTTAATGGACGGAAGAGCAACCGATGTGGGAGCGCCAAACTGTACAGAGCTGCTTTCCACGGTCGCCAATCTCCTTTCCATGTTTTTAATTTTCTCATCCACATGATTTTCAACTGTTGCGATACGGTTTTCTACTGTTTCAAGTTTTTCATCAAAAGCATCAACTCGATGCTCTATCTCATTAAATTTTTTTTCCATCACAGTCTTTACCGAAGTAATGTCGTTTTTAATTTCCTCTTGGTTAGAAGCTAAATCATTTTTCAGCACCATTAAATCACTTTTCCATTGTTCTTGATTAGCCACCAATTCATTTTTCAATTGTTCTTGATTAGCCGTCATATCATTTTTTAATTGTTCTTGATTAGCCGCCATATCGTTTTTTAATTGTTTTTGATTAGCCGCCATATCATTTTTTAATTGTTCTTGATTAGCCGCCAAACTTTCAGTCAAGTCACTTTTCGCAGCATTAATTGCTTCCAGAATTTGTTTTAATTGGTCATCCATTGCGCGAGTAATCACCATAAAAACAAAGTCTATAAATTCAAACAGTCTTTGTGAAAAAATGTCCAAAGTCACACTTACTCCAAGAAAGTCCAGAAGAAGCCCCACGTTGGGCGCTAATTGTAACGGATCGGGTGAGACTTCCAACTTTCTTGAAAGGACGACACAGTTCTTGATTAAGAATACAGGAAATTTATTTACACTATGTACAGGGAAGATCGTCAACAACTGCTAAATTAAGCAAATATCACACAAACCGTAAACTCAACGGTTACACACGTATTTACTTCCAAATACGAAAAACAACATAGCGAAATGCCTCGCAATAAACAAAGCTAATACACTCTCAGCACAAATTCTCAATCGAAACTAACTTTTTATCACGCGGGACGCTTTTATAAACATCGAAAAGAGAGCTTTCAAATATTCCAGAAAATACTACACCGTTCTACACTTTCATTGATAAAATCAGGAATGAAATAAGAAAAAAAGAATAGGAATATCGTATACTTCGGCCGACTGTAAAGGGGCTGTATATTCATTACGGGAAACTATTTACAGGTTACGTTACTACAATAATTACTATTTACAGAATTCGTAACAATATCTATTTTTCTTCTATCATTACGCTTTAAAAAATGTTAGATGTGAATTAAATGTACTAAGTTCAGTAAAAAATTGCTTAAAACGGCCCACTCGACCATTGGCCCAGTCGGGGATCCCCGACTAGCCGACCTGGCCAGTCCGCCCCTGCATATCATCATTCCCATAATACATCATTACAAAAATTTTACGCAGTTACGGAATAATAAATGCACATTTACATCAATGTTCATCCTTGTTTCTTCAATATGCGCTTTATTTGTATCCCTACGGTTCATTTCAAACAAATATCTCTGCTTAAGCTTTCATTTAATTTTTTAACCATTATTTTTAAAAAGGAATATTTACTGTTGCAATATTCTGTACAAACTGCAATATAATTTTAATGAAATACTAGGGGACTCTGCTCCCTGCTCGTTTCGCTCGCCAACGCCTGTTGGTTGGGCAAGCGGCTTTGAGCCCCTGCGGTGGCTCAAAGCCGCTTGCGGCCGGTGACTATGATTTTAAAGTATCAGGACAGCTCTGGATATCCTAAAGACTGGAAGCCCCTTAAGGTTTAGAGGGGTGTTACAGGGTGGAAATGGCATTCCTGGATGTCCTGTACCTGATGGTGCCGGTACTGATGTGGCAGACATTGCCAGTCCAGGGAAGATAGAGTTACACACAGTGACAGACGCCCACAGAAATAAATAGTATAGACTAGGGGGTGCCGCCCCCTGCTTGTTTCGCTTGCAAACTCCCGCTCGCCTCCTGCGTCGGCTCAAGCCAGTTGCGACAAGTGACGAAGAATTTATGCCGGAAAGGATTTGACTCCGCTTCTAGAGTCCCTATATGAAAACGTAGTTTTTCTGAGTTGTGACAAGAGCACAGCTATGCTCGGAAAGCGCAACCGGCTACAGGGGGAGGATAGGGTTGCCGCCGAGCTGCAAGATTGGCTCCTTGTTCGCTTTCGAGTTTCATTTAAAAAAATAGTCACAAGCGGGAGCGGAAAGAGTGGCTGAAACGGGTTCTGAAGGATGTAAGCACGCGGATTCGAAAATGCATGCTGTTCAATAAGTGAAACGCTCGATTTTGATTCAAACATTAAAAAAAGACAAAATAGCCCTGTGTTAGCAGAATTAAGCGCAGATTTTTTTTCTTAAACCTTATTCTCTTTAATACGATCAATTTTAAATTAATCAAAAGATTCCGAGACAACGAAAATTATATT
Source organism: Uloborus diversus (assembly GCF_026930045.1). Taxonomy (NCBI): domain Eukaryota; kingdom Metazoa; phylum Arthropoda; class Arachnida; order Araneae; family Uloboridae; genus Uloborus; species Uloborus diversus. The sequence goes on from NC_072733.1 coordinate 70,781,719, forward strand.
TTAATTTTAATTGATTCAAAATGAATGAAAGAATAAAGACTGATTAAGAAAATGAAAATAAATAAATAAGCAACAAATAACGAACATAAAAAAATGCTTGTTTTCGTTACATTAAATTAAGCTTTATTAAGATTTTTGAACATTGAAATATTTCTTGTATTGATATCAAAAGCAATACTTATTTATTTTTTTCTATAAAAGGAAAAATATACAATTTTCTGATTTAAATGGAACAAAGTTTAGCATTAGCTTAAAAACTCCGAAAGGAAATATATGCCTGGGATGCCCACCTACGGGGGGGGGGGTGCTGTTAGGGGTGTGGCACCCATGTATATGCAAAGGAAAGCTTGTAAGAGTAATACTAGAAATATGTAGAAGCTTAAAACAAGGTATCTCATCCAGGCCAGGATCTATACATTTTAGGCCTCCCTGCAACAAAATCTGTATAGCCCCTCCACAGAGGCCATCAGTGTATATTTGTAACGTTAAATATACACTGTATATAATTTGTAACGGGGATCCTATCTCGCCCGAACCCACTCAAAAAAAAAAAAAAAGAGATTAAGAACCTCTGAATATTTTAATGGTTTAGTGGGCACACCTAGTTAATAGATTAATTTGTATAAAGTTGAAAACTGAAATTATATTAATCAGAGGTCATTTTTATTTGAAACTAGATGCAGATAGAAACATTCAGAAATAAATTGGAAAGTTAAGGAGGGGGGGGGAGTGTATTTTGACCCCTTTTTTTTTCTACATTCTTATATGCATAAGAAACAGATGTCTCCATTATTTTATATTTATTTCTTGAAAGTACACTATCTATTATTTAAAATTTTCAACAACATTTTTATACCAAAACAATACTAGAATGAAAGGTAGTTAGATAGTAGACATTTTTTTAATGAAACAAAATTAAAACAATTCAGAGCACCAAAAAAGGACTTGTACTTATTTTGAATTTTTATGACAAAGCGAAAACTAAAAATTGAAAATAATTTAGCATGAGGAAAACTCATTTATTTCATGCTAAGTTTTCAGATCAATAGCATGATCTTATTGTTGTAATCTTGTTGTTGTTGGAAACAACATAGATCTCTGTTGTTCAATTTACTTTTTGGTGTTATTGTATCTATAAACTTTATTTAAAGAAAATTTTCAGCATTTTCATCCGAAAAAGAAAACATTAGTTTAATTAAAAACTTCAGTCACTAATGGACTAATCTTCAAAAAGTGCAACTTTGCTGTCACATGCCTTTTACAGTTAAAACTAAGGAATAATTTATTATTTTTTAATTTCAGCAAAAATATATCCATTTAAATCTGCCGACAGTTTTTTTTTTTTTTTTTTTGTAATAATTTTTATTTCTTTTTCTTTTGGTTCGCAGCATGTGAATTCTCATTTCCATGTGTTAGAATTTAATTGATTCAAAATAAATAAAGAGATAAAAAAAAGTTAAGAAAATGAAAATAAATAAATGAACGACAGATAATGCACATTAGAAATTGCTTGTTTTTGTTTCGGAAAGGCAAACGTTGTAAAGAGTTTTAAATCTAAAAATATTTCCTGTAACCATCTAAAAAGCAATACCACTAATTAAAATGTTTTGGTATTAAAAAAATGCTAATTAAAATTGCATGTTTAAGTTTACCCTGTACAATTTTCTGATTTAAATGTGATTAAGTTAAACATTAAATTAAAAATTTGAAAGATAAATATGCAAAGGAAAATTTGAAAGTTCAATACTAGAAATAGGTAGATGGTCAAAACGAGGTAACCCTCCCCCCCCCCCCCCCAAAAAAAAAGAAAGAAAGAATACCAAGAACCTCTTAATATTCTAGTGGTTCAGTAGGCACTCTTGGTTAAAATATTAATTTGAATAAAGTTGAAAATTATTACTTTAATTTGATGTAGATAGAAATATTCAGAAATGAATTGAGGAGTTGAGGGGGTGTAATTTGAAACATTACTTATTTTCAACTCATATGAATAAGAAACAAATGTATCTATTGTTATTTATTTATTTCTCTGCATTACATCATGCATCTATTACTTACATTTTGAACAATATTTTCAAATTAAAACAATATTATAAAGAAAAGAATTTCTTAATGAAAGAAAGAAAGAAAATCATTCCCAGCACCAGTAGAGGACTTGTAGTTATTTTCAATGTTCGTGGAAAAGCAATGTTTACATTTAATTTTGAGAGATTTTAAATACAACTTAGCATGAAGAAAACTCATTCATTCCATAATAACAGTTCAGGTCATTATCACATAAAGATTACAACAAAAGTCTCTAATGTTCAATTTATTTTTTGGTGTTGTTACATCTGTAAACTTTATTTCAAACATAGAATTTCTAACATTCTACACAAAAAAAAGAAAAAAAAAAGAGAAAACAAAGACATTTTTCTCAATGAGGCAATTAAAATCAAATTCAGGGTACCAAAACAGAATTTGTAGTTTTTTATAGATTTTGGGGTAAACTATTATTGTCAATAACTGCTTAAGTAACAAAATACGCAAAGATTTGTGTTTTCTGAAATGCAACGTAACTTTAAAATATTCACATGTTCAAAATGTAGTTATTATTATCAAATTTTTAAAAATTCTTTACTCCAAAGTATCATTTCCTAAAACTAATAACTATGGACAAAACACAAGTTTAATCAAAAATTTCAGTCACTTATAAGCATAAAGAAAATAAATTTTGTTATAGGCTTTACTCCCATCTACTCAATTAGGGAGTTTCGATTAGACAGGGCAAAATATACTGATGCTTGTAATTTATTTTCTTTTATACTATTTGTGAAGTGAATGTTTGTGAAAAAAAAAATCCCTTGATTTAATAAATTGAATTTTTTGTTCAGATTTTTTCATATAGATTGCAATTCCATTCATTACCCTATATCATGGATGGATGAACATGACCTATATTCCAACATCCTGAAAAATGCTTCCAGAATTTAGTCAGAAACAGAGAAGGTGCATTGACAGTCGGAAGTGGACTAATATAAAAGTTGCTACCTATCCCTTCCAAAATTGGAGTTATTTGCAGTTATTCAAATCCTGTCCTGTAGTTTAAGTGGGGAGAAAAATCTCTTCTTGAGAGGGGGGGGATTTCTGGATAACTACACAAAGAGAATAAGCATCAATGAACTGTTCATTTAATGCTGAAATAAACAAACCTAAATATATCTTTCATAATTTTATGTATACCTAAATTTTTTAGCCTTGCATTGAATACCGAAAAATTTATTCAAAATCTAAATTGAAAACAATATTTTTACATGACAAACAAACATAAACCGTAAAGCATTTGTCTTACAAAACAAATTCAAAACTCTAAATTTAGAGAATCAAAACAGAATTCCAGCTATTTCTCAATTTCTGTTGCAAAATTATTGTTTGTTTTACCTCTTTGCATTTCAATATTATTATACAAATGAATGATAATAAATATGATAATAAACGTGACAAATCAGAAATACAGCAGTTTGTATGAAGAAGATCAAAATTTCATTTAATTACACTATTTAGCATTTAAACACGGAATTTTTGTTGGTTTGTATGTCATTGTTGAAAGTCCAAAGATCATATCGACAACAAATTTCCTGAAGTCATCAGCATAATAAGAAGCATAACAGACTTAATGGCTAAATTTTTTAGGAACCGTGAGAAAACTTGCTTGTTTTTTCTGCACCTCACTTAGGAATATCCACAACAAAATTGTAGGGGGAGGTGGGGCACGTTGGACAGTGGGGCATGTTGTACGGGTTCCAATTATTTGAATAATATTAATATTTTTTATTTTATTTTTTGACCAACAAATAGCTCCTATGATCCTACAAATCCTATAATGAAATCACATGGTACAGTTATATTGAACAAATTTTATTCCAGAAAGTGTTATTTCAGCAGTCCTGAGTACTTTTTAGAAAACTATGAATTAATTTTTTTAATGGTTTTAGTCAAGATTGCGGAAAAAAAAATTGAACTCCTGTGTGAAATGTGAGTGCATACTAAAGAAATTAATTATCAACTCTTTTTGTTTGTTTTTAATATATAAATTTAAATGAAGTAAAAATATAGAGAATGCAATATACTGATGCTTGAATTTAAATTCTTTAAAATAAAGCCACATTTTTTAGTAAATTCATTTATCTATACCTGATATTTCAGCTGGCCACATGAATCAGTTTTGAAAGCCGTACGTTGGGCACCACTGTTTTAGAGCATTTGAATTCCCCTTTATTTCAATGTTCTATTTCCTGACAAAAGTATTGATTTTCTAAAGACTTCAACAAATTAAGACAAGCTCTGATAAATTGAATATTTATTTATTTATATATTTATTTTTATGAGTGGTTGAAATGAACTCGGATGCAATTGAATTACTTTTTGAGTGGGTGAGGCAAAATCATGAACATGTAATAAATGAATATAAATAATGAAAGAAAAATTACTTTTAAAGTTGGTTTATTATAATAATAATATAAGAAAATAAATAACTCTGATTTAAGGAAGCAGTTACTAAACACTTTATTTTGCAATTGGTTGAAAACATTAGATAAATATCAAAATATCCAATATACAGTCGACTCCCGCTACAAAGCGATCTTACTTACGCGAAATGGCTATAACGCGTTTTTTTCAACAGTAAAGAATTTTTGAGCTAGCGCGAATTCCTCGCCCGCAAAATGAAAATTTTCGGAAAGGAACCGCGGTGAGTAAGTTGTTTTCGTGAACAGACCTTCATCCCTTTAGAATCACTGAGAGCAGAAGTACCCACACTGTACTAGTCTTTTATCGCTTATATAAATAACTACTTCTCATTTTCCATTTTTTTTTTTTTTTTTCATTCTAAATGCGAAAGATAACGAAATATAACGACACCTAGGAGGGCTGCTTTATCTAAAGTTGATGAAGATAGAAAGAAAAAGAGAACGTTTCTGACAATTAAAGAAAAGGTAAAGCTTCTTGAAAGGCTGAAGCTGAACCAAAAAATGCTTCGAAGGGTAGCACAACAATTAGGTATGACGGTATGAGTGAATCTTCCATACGTACAATTAAAAGTCAAGAAAAGGAAATCCATAAAAGTTCACCGAGTAATAGTATCCAAGCAAAATGCAAAAGTTATGAAAATGGAAGCTGTTTTTTATTGTAAATTAAAGAAATCAGGAAGAGGGGTAATGCCATAGATTGAAACTTTATAAAAGAACCAATGAAGCAACTGTATTTAAAAATATATTAGAATAACTGCAGCATAAATCATCATTTTCACTTTTTTTAAGTTACAAATATCATTACTGAATCAACTGTATAGTACAACTATAGGGCATTTCTTCTCCTTACTACATGCCGTAAGTACAGTACTGGTTTATTTTATGTCTTTCTTTCCCATTGATCATTGTTTTTGTGCATCATAGCAGTATTTTATGTTGAATAAAACGGCTTTTTTTTTTCAAATACAAATGAAAATTCAGTTCTTTATGTAAGAAACAGTAAGGTATGGTTAAGAAAAGATTTTTAACTGTTTGCGGTTGTGTTTACACGTGTCTAAAATGATTGGTTATGTTTATGATAGTTTTTACACATACCTTTTTCCACAACGCGAAATTTTGACTTACGCGAGGGGTCTTGGAACGCATCCCTCGCGTAAGACGGGACTCGACTGTATATCAAAATATCGGATATTTTCGAACCCTGATCTTTACAGATAATTTCAAAACCCCACGATGACAGCCTTTATTTTAAAATGCAATTCCACACTAGTTAAAATTTAACTCCACATTAATCGAGATAGGATTATTTAAAAATCATTTTCCCACCAAATATCGAAATTTTTACGAACTTGATGTGGGGTGAGAGCTTCATGTACTTTATTTTTCTGCTGATCTAGAAGAGTAGAATTCTTCTAAAGTTTGATTCCAAGAAACAGGTTGTGTCATAATGACACACGATAGACGTGAAACATTTTAACTATTCATCAAACACTTTTGAACAGATTGTGTTTCTTATTCATATTTTTACATAAAATTATATACATGTGTCCACTGATAATGATCATCTTCTTCCTTCTTAAGAAGAGAAATGATCTGTTTACATAACTAAAGTAAGTAATTACAAATGTACATATTGATCTCCGCGCTGCCTGAACGCAGTACATGCAACCATATAAAATGAGAAAGGAAGCGAGAAGAGTGTAATGTCTCACTTTTCTCCAATATCTGAAGGCAAGCAAGCCACTGCTTTCCTTCTAACCGACATTGCTTATCCCCACCACTTTTCGTCACACAAAAAGGTTGGATCATAACTTCAAAGCCCTCGCATAAAAAGTTTCACTTAAAAAATCTTTGATTCAGCATTTTATCATAAAAGTATTGATATTTCGACCCGCATAACTTTAAATGTACCTAATTTCTGACAAACAAGAGCTGTGGCTGGGAGGACTTTTACAATCTCAAAAACCCATGATAATGGTCCTGATCTCAAAGGTAATTGAACACTTGTTAAAACTTAATTATGTATCAATCATGGACATAATTATTTAAAAATCATTTTCTCAATAAAAATAGAAATTTTTACTAACCTGAAGCGGGGTGATAGCATGCACTTTATTCTTCTGGTGATAAAGTGTAGCATGTAAAGGAAATAACTAGGCAACCTAAAAATTAGTAAACCCTAATTAGAGCATAACAAAAAGTACCAACACACTCCTTGAAACGAACTTAGATCATCTCATTTTTCTGTTTATGATGGAACACACAGCAAGTAACATGCTTGTTGAATAAAAAAGAGTAAATTAAAAAATAACCAAAACTGCCTACAATTCATTAAATTTTTAATAAAATAGTATATTTTAAATTGGCTCGCTCAACCTAAAAAATCGATAAAAACTGCCGTGTGTCAAGCAAGTGTTCTACTTCATATCTACCTCAAAAGCTTTGGCAAATTCATGTGGTGACATTAATTTCATAATCGAATTGACTTTTTTTTTTTTTTACAATTTTTAACTAATAAATATTTGGTAGAAAATCATAACAAATCGCTTTTCCTTAAATCTAAATGTTATTAAAAGATACTGCCAGCAAGCATTGAAAGTTCTATAATTTATAAGCATTTTATTTCCTCCGCATCTCCTTTCAAAAAACAAAAATTTGAGACTGTAAATACTTACGTTGCATAAAGAGAAGATTTAACTTTGAGTTTTATAGCTTGAAAGAATATTAAAAACGATACATAAGTCAATTTTTGTCAATGATCAGGAAAAATAAAAACCCCAACATTAAAACATAAGTTAAAATGGGTTTTAATATCATGTCACATTTATTTAAAAAAAATTCTGCAACATACAGCATTTATAATACAAATCACAAGTTAAGACATCCTCACGTACATCACAAGTGTATGTTTTGTTAACTTCCACTCGTCGCCAAGCACGAAACTGATCGCGCCAAACCGAATACAGAGATCTATCGTTAAAAAAATTTAATTTACACAATTTAAACTTTTGCCTTGTCTTAAAGTGTTGTTTTTCAATAACGTTGTGATTTGAATAATCGATTTAACAGGAAAACTAACTATAAAAGGCCCAAATAAAGTGTCAGAAGGGAATTTTAGCACACCGGAACACATGTTCTTGATATAATTAAGCGATAGTTAAAGAAATAGGAATGGACTCACTCAAGTAAAGCTACACACGTATAATTTAAACATTGTAGAACAGTAATTATGAGCATTAAAATCTTGGACTCACCTTTAATTTTCCAGATTCTGGGTTTTTCCACAGCACTCTCATACGCCCCATGTTAATCCTACGGGAGAAGAAGAAACACTGCCTCAGGCGTTCTTCGACCAATAGGAAAATGATGCCGCGTTGTCGCAACTCTGAAAACTACGTTTTCATATAGGGACTCTAGATTTGACATCCCTGGAAATCCTCAAGGCATAATCAGTCAGAATATCCTGCCCCTCAAGGTTTATAGCGGTGAGACGGTGCAATCAATACATTTTATTTTGAGATTAACAACCTGTATTCCAGTGGGCTGTATTGGCCGAATCGGTAAGATGTCAGACTCTTAACCGAAGGGTTTCGGGTCCAATGGTCCAAGCCGGTCAAAGATCCTCCATGTTCGTTAATAGTGACTGGGGACGTTAAATATGTTGCAGTCACAAAGTCCTTCAAGTGAATTAATACCTTTGGGGGTGCTGTATCAGGAGTTGCTCAGCTTCTAGTCTGGATCAAGAAACATAGCTGTCTTCCGGCCCCTACCCAATACAAAAAGTGGTAGGTTATGTAGGGACCTTGGAGTGTGATGTATCCAACAGTGCCAGTATTGACCTGGTAGACATTGCCAGTTCGGAGGCGATACACACACACAGACAGATGTGCACAAAAATTGAGATTATAGACTATAATTCAATAATCTGTTATAAAAATATGCCCTGAATGATGTTTAATTTTCGAACTACAAATAATAAGAAATTCAAGAAAAAGAAACAAAAAACATTGCAGCAATTATTTTGCTTTTAGTACAGTAAAATCCCTCTAATGCGGACACCAATAGGACAGTTTTTTTTTGTCCGCAATAGAGAGGTGTCCGCAGGACAGGGGTTTAATAAAGTTATATGCATTTGAACTGGGGAATTAAAAATTGTCCGCATAAGAGGGGTGTCCGTCAGGAGGGGTTTTGCTACAATTGTATATGTAATGCCTAATCAATGCAAATTATATTATATACAGTAATGGATATTGTATGGGTTTCTAAACTCCTTGGGCCTGGCTCAGTTGGCCCGTGCATTGATCAGTGCCAGTCAAGGGCATATCCATCTCAACATGGAAAGGGAAGGTAGGCCCAGGAAAGCCCCAATGCAAGGTCACTGTGACCTCCGAAAATTTTCCTTATTCCTCAAATTTTTTTTGACGATTCAGCAAAAGTTGGAGTTTAATTAGGCAAAATTTTCATAATTCAGCGACAATATTTGGAGGTCCATTCGGCTAATTGGAGCTTCTGCCCTCACAAAAATTTAAGTTCAGGGTCCCCCTGGGCAAGGCCCATCATTTGTCAACAAGGGAACTGGTCTATCCCCCCCCCCTCCTCCAAGATTTTAGAAGCATGGTGATTTTAAAAGGATAGCGGTACTAACCAACACCAATAATTTCCCCCTTTTAATGGACTCCCAAGAAGATGTATACATTTTCAAACTTAGCGACACATTTATTTCAGCAGAACTCACTAAATTTAGAAATCAAGCAAAACCATCAATTTAAAGTTTGTTTCTTTTTGGTTTATGATTTTTTTAGGAGGGGGGCTCCCCACTCTTGTCCCCTCTCCCTCCGGAAACGCCTACAGGGCTAGAAGTACCTGTTAGTAGGGAGATAATGGGGGTTCACCGGCAAAAGGAGCAGCTGAGCAGCTTGGGGTTGCGCCTCCCTTGCCTCTGACCACCGCCTCCCGGAGGGCCACCACGTTTTCGCCCACCCGCGTTTTCGCCTCTTGTCATGAAAGGTTACGAAGGTTTTTTGGCGCGCTTTTTTTTCCCGCGCTTTTGGACTTCGTTTTAGGGAATGGCAACACTTTGTAGAAGGTAAGTTTTTGGATGGCAACTGAAGTTTTAAAGGCCGTGGTAGCCTGATCGGTAAGGCATTGGACTCGGGGCCGGAGGGCCTCGGGTTCGATCCTTGCTGGTCGAAGACCCACCGTCGTCATTAAAGGGGACTGGGCGACGTTAAATATGCTCGTGGTCTCAATGTCCTCCAAGTGAAACGATACCTCTGGGAATGCTAGTTCCAGGTAGCTATTAGCTCTTGGACTAGTTCTAAATTCTCATTAAAACTGCTCGATCCGGTGATGGTGCTGCCATCTATCGGTATATAAAATAATGGAGGCAAGGCACTTAGTATGCAGCCCTCGACATAAATGCAGTTGAAGTCAGTTGTGACTCTGAATCGAATCGAATCGAACTGAAGTTTTGTTTTCTCGGAATGGCAACAACCAAAGTTTTTCTTCCAGGATGCCAAATTTTAAGAATGCTCATGGCGCCATCTTTTGAGAGATTTTTTTTTCAGTTTTCGGGTGGCAACCTGTTTTCACAACACCCGGAGTTTTGTTTTTAGGGAATGGCAAAATGTCACAATTGTTGTCATAACAATGTGTGATACTTTTTGTCATACCATCCCCATAAAGTTGTACAGAGTTATTTCGCACGTTTTTTCCCCGCGCTTTTTTATTTATTTATTTGCAAACATACTGAACTTTGTCATTTTTTCTTTATAACCTTATACGAAGGTTTTTACAAAAAATAAATTAAAAGTTGACGGTCCCACCATCCAGCCCGGTGTATTAAATCGATACGCCCCATCAACTTCTTTTCATCTCCCGATGCAATTTGCATACCAATGCAGATTAATTTTGAATATGCAAATAAAATTTCCTGAAATAAAATTTTCTGAAAAAAAATCAAGGAAGTGTCACTTCTACAATCCCTTAAAATGTTCTCACCAACAGACGACTTCTCCTGAAATGAAATGACTTTATACAATTTGTAGTGCATAGTATTAGAAATAGAAATGTTAAAACGAATCTAGTTAGTTAGTTTAATTTCTATTTTCGCTTTGTGTGTGTATTTTTAAACGTCATTTGAAAATAATGAGACATTTATTTGAAAATAGTTATTTTATTAGTACATACACTCCCATTTTACATTTGATTTTCTTTTCCTCTTTGGAAGATTGAAAATTTTTTTCTCTTTCTTCATAAATTTCCACATTTGTGAAATTATGTACTAGTGATTATTATTTACAGATGATGAATGATTATTTACAGAATAATATTTACACATGATGAATATATACAATGATGTCCTAACTCAGATTTTTGGAATGAAGTAATGGCCATATGCATAGGAATTCACTCCATCTGGTAGAAGATATCTTTTATCGCCATATGGAGAGAGAGCAATCTTATTCACCTTCTGTGTGAAGATGAGATGACTGTTACTCCTTATTTTCATTGCTTCCTCCCTTGTATTTTTTACACTTTTCAGACATTCTAAATAATCGGAATGCTTCATTTTCTGCTTCACTACTTGTCTTGAAACACCTTTTGCAGTCTTCTTTTCTTCACTCTCTGATTTGAGGGAGTACATCTTGGCCCGAAGACCTACAAATTCAAGAATTATTTCGCCATTCATCTCATCTTTGAAGCATCCGATTTTCTTCTTATTTTTATCAGAATACAAGGGATGAGTTTTCGGATACTCGGATGCATCATACAAATGTATATGACGTTTCATATCCAAGTACACATCCTCTGTCTCAATCTCATATGTAGGTGTCGGTGTCAGTAGATAAAAAGATTTTCTCTCCCCCCATATTCCCGTATGATATGATTGTAGTGGAACTCAAACATATGGAGTTTACTAAGCTCCAAAATAACAAATCCCACATAAAGGGGACGACAAAGTGAGATATTCGTCTTCACCCTCTCTACCCCTACCGATTCTTCAGTAAAAATCTTGAAAGATTTAAAACTGGGTGCCGCAACCATCTTCTTTGCACGTCGGTCATTGTGCACCAGTTGGATGTCGACTTGATTTCTCAAGTTTTCCATCGTCTTGCCTTATACTGAATTATTTAGAAGTTTAAAAAAGTCCTTCTCAAATGAGTTGGTTGCATTTTTTCGCTTCTCAGTATTAAATTCAATATACGGCAACAACCAAGCTTTCTGCTTGAATGAGAGTACCTTGTGTACTTTCCTTAGCTTCAAACCGAGTGAGAGATACTGCTGTAAATTTCTGTAGTGAACGATGTAATTTTCTTTATCTCTCAAGTTGGGCACCAGTTTTTCACACTCGTGAAATTTTTGAGGCGACAAATTTTTCAAAATTTCATGTGCTGTGGGTGACAACATATCCTCAGTTATCTTAATCGATTCCGGGCAAAGAGGGTAGGAGATGTGAATCCTATGCAATTTTTCATCATAGATTAGATCCACCTCAAATATGTAACCTGCGTCACCGTCCGAAGGAATGGTCTTTATCCAATCTTCGGTTACCTGACTTGCATCCACCCATTCGAATTTGCCATAAGACAGTGATTGACTCATTGCCCATCCGTATAAGTTGTTTGCATCTAGATACATAATATACTTGGATGGGCTAGATGGGTCGTAGTTTGGCATATATTTTTTATTTGCAATGGCATGCCTTTTTGATATAACTGACACACCCCCACGAATGCCACGTTCAATGAAAAGATGTTTATCAATGTCCGTAAACAATTCGAGGGGTTTTTGTGTCATTTTTAGACATGCCAGTCAGGCTAATCTGGGAGCAGTGAACAGGTTAGGGGGGTCTATTGCGTAATATCTCCTGCACAACCCACGAAAATGTTGGAAAGTGTCGCAGAGCTGATATACGTCGGAAGCAACGTATAAATCATGGTAGTCACCAAGATTCTTCAGCTTTCAGGTCTGGAATTTCTCCCAAACAGTCTTGGCATGGCTATAATCTTCGTCACTGATGTGACTGTCCGTCAGACTGCTGAAAAATGCCGATTTCGGTGGGAGTGCAGTTTCATCAAATTTTTCCATCGAATCCATATATTCATATGGATAGACCCCCTTCCGCAATAAGAGGTGGATTTTATCCGCAGATATGATCGACCAATGTATGGAAATCACCCTGAGTTAGGTTGCTCACTAGCTTCTCCATCGACGTCGGAAGGAACTGATAGCTGTCGAGAAAGACCAGTTTTACCTTTTCCCCTCGCTTCTTCCCTCTAGGCACAATCGAGAAGGAGATGTATTTTTCCATGTTCGTCGGAATCACCTCGTATTTATAATCCTCAAATGCGCCTAAGGTTTTCTCAATATGATGAGCATCATAATTTTTAAGGTTATGAAATATTACGGGGATCATTTTCCGCAAACGGAACTTTAAATTGCACTGATTGTGTGCAGCGCCACAATATTTGCCAGTGAGATGATCGTGATCTCTCACTCTATCAACTCCTAATCTTCCCTGGCAAATATGGCATTGTGACGCTGCTTTAAAATCCTGCTCTTCTCGAGGGGAAAGGGACATGGGCTTCGCATCCATCAACTGCTCTGCAATTTCAGCCCGCTTATCCAACAACTTATCCACAAAATGGACCGCAGCGTCGGAACCCCGGTAAATTGTAGCAGGCTTGATGGCTTTCCCATCGGGACCGACAACAACATAGGCATAGCCGCAAGCTTCATGTCGTGCAACGTTTTCTATGTAGGAAATATTTTCTGCGGCTGTTGCCGAATGCAGCGGGACGATGATGGACTCAAAGTCCGCGTAGATGACATAGGGGAGGGTGCTGATAATGAATATTTTCAAACTTTAAAATATTCTCCCCCTCCTTGGGTAATGTTACCCTCTGCGGACTCAAGTCCTTGCAGAACTCGTGATGTTTCTTCAATAGACGTTCACTGGAGAAACGATGCAGGCAGCGGTAGCAAATAAAGCATTTTCCCTTGTGTTTGGAGAAGTTGGCCACAAGACGAGACATGTCTTGGATGAGACAATAATGTTGCCTCGTCTCGTTGGCTATGAGCAGTAAGTTGATGACATCTTCATCTTCCCGTTTGGAGATGTATAGCGGGAAAATATCTGCTTCTTCTTCACATCCGAAGACATTAATGCGGAGATTATTTTGACGCTCCACTGTAGGAATTTCGATGAGGGGAAACCGGAAATTCAACCCCTTCCATCTTGATTTCTTGTTCTTGAGATGTGTAGTGAGAAACTCGTTCAGGTTTCAAACTCCAGTGAAGTTTCATCTTGTGTGCCAACAAACACCAAACCAAACACTTATCATCCTCATTTTGTATGTTGAGCACCGCTTTCTTCGCCTGCATCTTACTAGTGAGCGGAATGTAGCTTCTTCCAGCCAATGGCGCATACTTTGCACTGACAACTTCCACGTGAATGACGTGATCCAGGGTCCACCCCGACCCAAGCTTCAGAAATTCTTCGAAGGTTTTTTCTACCTTGGAGAAAGCTTCCTCAAGATGCTCCGGAATGGTGTCTTCGACGAGCTCGATCTGGAAAACGCTTCCAAAGTGATGAGTAATCACTTGTCGTTCCCCAGTGTCGATTCTTCGAGAGACTTGCGCCTTCATGATAATACGCCACTTGATGGCATGCTTCTCCCGAATTTCGTCTACGACGACATCCAAAATTTTAGGCCTCAATCCTCGAGGCTCATTTTTACGTCTTCGGTATTTTCTTTGTAGGCTTCAATTTTTCAGAGGCGAAAACGCCTAATGCCGTCTCCCTCGTTCTTCTGGCACGTTTAGCCGGGGTGGGACCCTCATTTTTAGCTTTGCGCTTAACAGGTGCAGCATGTGATACTCTCACATGCTGCATGAGGTTGGACTTTTGTTGAAAGGCTCGATCACAAAGTGGACACTTGTGAATCGCTTCGCCATGAGCCGCTCGTTCGTGCCTTCTCAAATTGTCTTGCCTTGTAAATGTCATGCTACAGTCCTTACACTTTAATATGCCGCTGACAGATGCAGGAGCATGACTCATCTTATGGCGAGTTAAATTAGTCATGCGTGTGAATCCTTTACCGCATTCATCACATGAAAACGGTTTTACATCCATATGAATTTTCAAATGCTGGTTCAAGTTTTTCTTCTGTGAAAAAACCTTTCCACAGGTATCACACACCTATCAAAGAGACAAAAATGTCTTTTAGAATTGAGCTTTAAAAAGCAAAGTTTTCCCTCAAAATCTACTCTTAAAGGAAGTCTAATGAAAACCTATTCTCCCAACGGAATCCCCTCATCGGAAGTCAATTTTTAACACAATAAAAATTCTCAATGGAATTATCAAGAGAATTCAAAAATTCACAACGAAATCTCATCATCAAAAGTCTATTCTCAACACGATAAAAATTCGCAAATGAAGTCTAATGAAAGATCCCCTAACTCTATGAAAACCTATTTTCATTACAGATATTACAAAACAATAATCACTTACCACATCTGAAAATCCTAACAAACATAACCTTTAAAAAAAAAATACAATCCCAACAATTAATCCCATGCGAATCTGAAAACATAAAATACATTTCAAACTTAATCGCGAACCTAAAACATGTTTCAAGAGAATAAGTACACAGTAAGAAATCCCATCTTCAGAGAAACAAACTTTCCGTAGCTTTGTTTATCAACAACGTGTGAATGGGAGAGAGCGAGAGAGAGAGAGAGAATTTTCCGGTCACTGCATTCGAAAGTCCGGTGGATTTTACGCGTCATCACACAACTGTGGACCATTTAAAGAGGAAAGGGTCTTTTTTGAAAAGAAAATCTCTTTTCGCACAAAGTGTAAACAGTTCTTTTCAGCGTTGGAATTTTTTTCGAATCGTAAATAAATTTCAAGAAGTTTCTTAAGTTATTTTTATCGCATACGTTAATTTTTCTTTTTCGCATATATTAATTGAACTCGCATATAAAATTTTTATAACAAAATAATTTTTTTCCTTAAAACTTTCAAAAATAAATTTTCAAACTAATTAAAAATTCTATCTCGTAAGAATATTTTTTTCAAAACAT
Source organism: Uloborus diversus (assembly GCF_026930045.1). Classification (NCBI taxonomy): domain Eukaryota; kingdom Metazoa; phylum Arthropoda; class Arachnida; order Araneae; family Uloboridae; genus Uloborus; species Uloborus diversus. The sequence continues at coordinate 70,797,318 of NC_072733.1, forward strand.
AATTTTTTTCTCAATCATTCAAAAATAAATTTTTCTTCCGAACTGTAAATAGTTACAAACATAAATTTTTTTCCTCTCACCAATTTCTCAACTTGTTAAACAAAAAAATTTTATGCAACTCAATCCCAATCACACTTCCAAAAAAAAAAAACCCACATAATCAATAAAATACATTTTTTCACATTATCCGCGCACCTGTAAGCACATATACAATTCTAAATTCACTCTCGCTGAAAAGATTTAATAATCAATTAAGCAAGAGGGGGGGGGGGGAGAGAGATTTGAAAAGAACGATACTAATTTCAGAGTTTTTTTTTTTTTTTTCATGATTTTACAGCGTATAAACAGTTAAACAGATTTTAACTTGTAACGAAAAATTTTCTTTTTACTAGATCTACATATAAACAGTCAAAAGATTTTTACTTGTTATGAAAAATCAAAAGAGATAATTTTGTTAATAGTCTGAAATACAATATCATTAAAATGAAAAATTACTTACATGCGATGATTTCGATGTGGCATTTGGAGGAGGAGGGGGCACTGCAGCCGTTATATTAGATGGAACATCCATGAATGTTGTGGTACTAGGTTGTAGGACTCCGCTTGGGCCGGCCTGTTTTCAAAATAATAAAATAATGAATACATATTCGATAAAAAATATGATTACAATGCATATTCATCAAAAATATAATTACAATATGAAATAATGCTTACAAGTGATGTGAATCCAGGAGGAGGCATTGCAACTGATGGTGGTACCAACGCAGATTCAGGACCGGACGTCATAATCGCGTCCCATTCCGATTCATCAAAACCAAAATTATAAACTGAATTAAATTAAATGCAAAATTAAGAAAATCGAAAGTAATGTTAAGAATTAATTGCAAAGTTAAAATTAAATTATGAAACTAAATCAAAAAGTTCAAAATTGAGTATTCGAATTAAAAATTAATGAATAAACAATTGTAAAGTCAAAATGAATTAAGAATTGAAAATCAATTGCTAAGTTAAAAATTAAGTATTCGAACTAAAAATTAATAAATTAAAAGTTAAATCGGAAAAGTTAAACGATGTATCCGAAATGAATCACAAAGTTAAACGAATTAATTACAAAATAAAATTATACTTACGGAAGAAGAAGAAGAAGTTGAAGCAGTGTTTTCCTTGGTAAATTTCATTTCCGCAACTAAACGATTGAATCACTCAAAAAAGGAACGAAATAACTGAAAAGCAGGGCAAATGCTGAGAGTAAAATCACAAGGCAAGAGCCAAAGTAGCGAGAGAACGTCTGACTAGCAAGAAGCGAAGATCAGAAATGAGTAATTTTCGTAATCAGTTACATTTTATATCACGAATGACGTCGAACACATTAACAAATGACGTTGGTCGAGCCGTCCAATGCGCGTTCTTTAAAATGACACCACTTCTAACCAATTAAAATTAGTTCACGTTTCTCAAACGTCACAGCAAATCTCAATCATAGATCGACCCCACCCGAAACAATCATGATTCATCAATATAAACAATGATTTCACCCTTCCACCCTACTCTAAAAACCGCGTGACGGTAAGTCATCACAGCAACCGATGATAACGCGTCACATCTCTGATAAGGAGCGCCGATCAGAAACGTTAAGATCATGTCTTGTTCGTTCCATGGGAATATGCAACAAAGCTACAGTTTTTATAAATTAAGATCGAATAATTAATTTTTTAAAACCTATAGATGAAATTAAATACCTTACCACTTTCTGACACCCTTCGCAAGAACACATTCTATTTCCTAATCCCATTTTACACTCCATTGAATTTTACACCTCGTTTTGAATGGGTTGGGGGAAACGTTTAACAAAGCGATTGACTTTTTTTATGCGTGACAAGTCCTGCTGAAGGAAGGAAGAAAATTCAATACCCCATTCGACAGCGTTCTCTTTTCTTAGTGCGATAAAAGAAAAGTAGCATTTTCAACACAAGTAAAAACATTCTTCAGATGAATGATATTATTTCATTGCGTACGAATATAAAACTGTGGTACATTTAAAAGCTCGAATGGATGATTTGTAAGTAGTTTTTGTATATACTATTTACATTATTCTCTTTGTTCAAATTTAATTTCTTTGTTTTCATGTGCATGTGATCAGTTAAAAATAACGAGACAGAATTAATGAATTAAAATATTTTTATTTATACATTGTATCCCATACAAAATCGGGCTGTCTTTTTGCCCTTCCTTTTTTAGGTGTTTTAACAATTTCAGGTGAAATTTTATCTTTGGGTACAAAGATTGGAGTAACATCAGACAAATACTTATTTTTCACAAAATGTTTGGGTACATTTATTTCGTTTAACGTATGTAAAAATTCATCTTTCCATGGTACATGAATATTTTTTCGATTGCTGAAAATTAAATTCATCAGATCCGCACTATTCGGAATGTTTTGTTTTTTATAAATAATTTGTCCTTTTTCATTCCATGATAAAAGATCGGAATGTTTCTTCAGGAGATCCAACAGATTTCTTGCTTGATGCAGGTAATTCTTTGAAATACTTTTCAGTATCGTAGGTTCATAATTTTCAGTTTTTGTTATTTTTCTTTCTTCTTCTTCTTTTTCAATAACTTTATTTTCTTGAGGTTGGATCCATTTTGGGTTGAATTCTGTCATGTTCAACTTCCTTTGTAGCAATTCTGTATAGTTCGATAACTTTTCATGTTCCTCTAACTTGCTCTGTAAAATCTTTAACATTTCACGATCCAACTCACTCAATTGATTGGGTGTGACTGTATGTTTTTGAAATATTTCCTCGGGAACCAAGGAATATTTCTTAGCGTGCTCCATTTCCTAGTATAGTTGATAGTAAGCTTACAGCTGCGGGGATTAAAAATTTCAAAAATCCACCTTTTTGAACAACCAACTTTCGCTTTTTCGACAAAGCCAATTTTCGATTTGCTAATTTGCGCAGAGTTGTTTTGTGCTTTGACAAGTTCTTCTTTTGATGTTTCGATAGAGGAATATTTCCTTTCAGTGTGTTGTGACAGCACTCACAAATTGCTTTGATACATTTCACATCAATCTTTTTCAGTAACTCTTTTTGAAGTTTTGCTGGACAGATTTGCAGAAGGTGCAGCTCGTTCAGTTGTTGCTTTGTAATTGCCATGATGACAAATGAATGTTATTATTTATACCCATTCATTTTTATAGTACTTTTCTCTGATATATATATTGAGTCTGATTGGGCAGAATATTTGTGCGCAGGCGCAATTCCTCGGGTGTATCATTTTTCAAATCGATTAATAGATATGAAAATTTCCCCTTCGTTGCATCCTCATACACTTCTTGAAAAAATTTTAAATGTCTGGCAAAAATCTGTTTTCCTAGATGAGTTACTTGACTCAAATCTCTTCTATTTTTGAAAAGCATAATACGAGGCGTATCCGGAAAGTAAGTACCGTTTTGAAAAAAAAGCTATAAAAAAATTTTTTTTAAAGATTATTTAATGTTTACATGAAAGATCATACCTTAAATTATTTTTCAACATAGTTTCCACCATTGTTGAGGCACTTGTCGTAGCGGCTCACCGGCTTATTTATAGCTGCCTCAAAGAAACTTGCCGCCAATGAAGAGAGCCATAAATTTACAGCGGTTTTTGCGTCGTCATCACAAGCAAAGCGCCTACCTCCAAGTTCTCGTTTCATGTGCAGGAACAAGTGGAAATCAGACGGTGCCAAGTCTGGGCTGTACGGCGGGTGATTAAACTGCTCCCAACCAAACTGTTCAATTAGTCTTTGAGTGTCACGAGCAGTATGGGGCCGAGCATTGTCATGCAGCAACACAATTCCTTCACTGAGCATTCCTCTACGTTTGCATTCAAAAACCAGATCACAGAACGAATTTCACAGTCGGCGGGATCATCAGTTTTTTTAAACATTATATACGGCCACAGTAAACGCAAAACACAAGACAAATCAACCGTAATGGCGCGAGTTTGTAGCCGATGAACAGAGGAACAAGTACGCATGCACTGAGTGCCGACAGCAGCGCTGCAGCGGCATTAGAACGAAACGGTACTTACTTTCCGGATACGCCTCGTATAATGTGCATTTAAAGTAATTTCACGCATTTCTTTCCCTTTGTGAAAAAATTCTGTGTGATGAAAATCACAGATACATTCAAATGATGACTTCCGTGTGTGAAAAGTTTAGTGATGACGTCATTTTTCCCGCACTCTGCCATCTGGTTATCTAAGATGAATAAGGTGGAAAATCCTAAATATTCTTTATAATTTGAAGGAAATCCTTCCACAAACGTCACGTCGGGAATAGTATCGTATAATTCTTGATAGATTCCATAGAACAATATAATTTTATCGGGAACAATCGAAAACATTTCTTGTTTATGCTTGATGAGATCAGCTACGAAAAATGATTTTCCCGAAGATGTTGGGCCAGCAGCCACCATTGTAAAGCTGACTTGTAACTTTGGAAACTCCATGGTGAATGAGAGACAAACAACGATGATATTCATTTAAATATATTTATTGATTGAAATTCGGAAATACATGAAAATGTTTTGCTACAAAATTGTAAACAATTTTATCATTACACACATGTGTATTTATAAAAGAAGACAATATATTTTTCAATGAATGACCGCGACATTTTGAATGCAAATAATAAATACAATATTAGCCACATACTGCAGTGACATTACTTTGCAATGTCATAGGATTAAAGTTTACATTTGAAAATCGTGATAGAAAATCATCAATAGGTCCTTTGGAAAAAGAGGATGGATTTCCATAAGAATCAAGAAATTCCAATTGTTTTCCATCGACATAAAAAGCCACCCAATGGCTTCCAGATTCTGTCGAAGTGTCCACATTTGCAACAAAACAGGAGGGCGTCGTATCGATGACAATGTCTCCCAGATGATCACTTGGAAACACATGTATGAAATATTTTTTAGTGATTGAATCTTGCTGTAAAATTGTTCGAAGTTGATTCGAATCCATTCTAATTTGCAAAATCACACAAGACGTGACGAGATTTCGTAATTTCAATCGCGTTTTGAAATTCGGCGTAGATTAATAATGAGAGTGTTTCTTCGATGGCTTTGCTAAATTTAATTTCAACTCTCAAATTTCCTTGATGCTGTAAATTTAAATGGGGACCATTGCATAGGTCTGCTGAGAGATCAAAATTGTAAAGTGTCGTGCCTCGTGCGAACTGTTCACGTGATAAATAGATACCCTTATCACTATTAAATCCATCAAACAAACTGTGATAAGCACGAATATAATTATTATTTTCAAAATCCAATTCCAATGGTTTGCACGGTACAGGTTGCCCGTCTACGTAAATAGAGATGAAATTCACATTATGATGCGAAAATAGAAAGGGATTCTTTGAATAATGACCGTTCATAGCAGCTTTTCGATGCAGGCAATCATTACTCTTTTAGGCATTACACCTAAAAATACATTGTCTTGCATGAAGGAAAAACTTCCTTTCGAAATAGAATAGGTTTTGCATAAAACTCTGTCGATGGGGTACCTGGCAGAACTTTTTCCCAAAGCTTTTGCATGACCTAGTGAAAATCCTGGGCTCACTTGCACTTTTCGTATGAATAACGAGGCATGTTTTAATATCACTTTGTATGCTGCATCCGCTTTCGGTGATAGAAGACAAAACGCTGCATTGCTTCGAGTCATTTTAATTTTAATATCAACCAAATTCAACATAAGACGGTTCTGTAAAAAATATCCGAGTGTAATTGTCCAATCATATCAAATGTTTTATTGTGTTTACTGAGTTCATATCTTGATTTCAATCCTGGGCCAGCGTTCTCGGCCGTGGGGTCGATTTGTGAGGGATCATCGTCTTTGTAAAACATCGCACAGGTAAGTTGACTTTTCTTGGCATCTTCTCCATAATTTAGAAGCGTTTCGATGTATGCACGATAAGGGTACGTATTACTTGGAGATGAAACATTTCGTTCATTCAAACTGACATCGATTTGCGAGAAAAGAGAATGGAGGAATAGGTTGGTTGGGGCAACGGCTTTTTCGACTTCCGATCCATCGGGCTTGCTGATTTTCGGTGATAAGTTGGATCCATCCGCTTTGACGATTTTCTCTTTCACGTAAATGTAGGATGCGCTGAGATCTGTATATTCCACGCCGCTGCCAGATATTGAAAATTCGAGAGGCGATCCGTCTTGAATGCTTGCGATGGGATGATATTCGACAAATTGTCCTTTTTCAATAGCAGCTTGAGTGGGAGGCAGTGTGAAATAAGTTCAGTTCTGATTTCACACACACTGGAGAATCGCGATGAATGAGAGAAGACATTTTTTAAGAGAAAATATCGTGATGTGTTTTCACTCTCTTGGTTTTGTGAAAACTGACTTGTTTCTTGGGAAGTTTGCGCTTTTTATTCCTTCTGCCGGAGCCGATCATGGTCTTTAATTTAACTGCAGCTTTATCCGTCAAGTTTTTACCGGCTTCCTTCAAACGTCGTTTAGCAACCGCTTTGAGATTTTCACCACGTGACACGTCGTTGAATACATCTAGACCGCTGTTCAAAATTTGTTTACCGACCGCTTTGGCTCCCAACTTGAAAAGTGGGGCTGCAGCCCTGAAGAAAGATTTAAAGAGTCCGCCGAAACCGTAACCTCTTTGATAGGGTGCACCTTGATAATAATTAAGACCATTTCCAGATTGATAAGTGTAGTAATCCTCAAAGGATTTTTGACAGCATTGATATGGGACGAGAGGAATTTCTGACGAAAATGAAGTTTCACGTACGACCTTCCACGCTCGAATGGCGCTAATATTCCTGTGTTGGTTCTTATAACGATTTCAATAGTGTCGATAATTTTTCGACTCACGGGCAAATAATGAGGTCTTTCATATTCTACACTCACCATTTCACCGTCTGAACCGCTCACTTTAATTGTTCGCAGGAGCGGAGCATACACATTGCCTATGATTTGAGGTTCGATAATATCTGTATAAACCATCAGCACTCTGAAATGAGCATTAGGATCTGCGATCTGCGAGCTGAATACGGTCTGTTCAACATTTCTGTCGCTATCGCCCCCTATAACCATTGGGGGAAATCCTAACATCTGTGATAATCCTTCGTGAAAGACGACGCGTGCATTGTTTTTCACTTTAACAAGAAAGCGTTTCGTGACGTGATTGTAATTGAATGAAATTTTATTATGATCAGGTATGCTTATCTCCTTCAAAATGTCTGATACATTTTCGTAACATCCGGGTGGAATATTTCTTCCTAATTCTTTTCCATCACCTGGATCGAATCCAATTAAATTATTCTCTCGATTCACATAATACCAAGTATGCGGGTAAATGACTTCTACCAGCGCACAATCCCAATGTCCAGTCAATTCGATTGGGGTCGGTAGACGTGTAATAAAATGAGATATTTTATTATCTGGGAAATAGTTTAATGAGCTGTCGCTGGGCAAAGTCACATAGAACGAGCCCATCTTGCAAAGTGAGCAAATGATATCGTGTCTCAAGTATTTATAGGTTGGATAAATGTGAAGCTGGGATCCATTGATTAAATTTTTCGGGATAACCGCAAAATTTCACAAAATATTCTGTTTTGTTTTCCTTTTTTCTCTTTCTTAAAATTTTTTCGACGGTGTAATCTTCTTTCAATTTGACTTTTTGTAATTCTTGAGGATAAAAAGTTCCTTGGATGGGTTCACCCATTAAATCTTTCACACGATACACGGGAATAGCTCTTTTGACACATTCGGTGATGATGAATAATTTCTCTGTCCAATTCGTCTCGTATCCTTTTTCAAAAGTGAGTTTTTGTTTAGAAATACGAACGACATCACCAACATTGTAAATACACTTTTTCCTTTCTACATCTTGATTATCTCCGTAGATCGCGAAATACACTTGTCCTTCATTATTCGCATTCACTTCCACAGGTGCCCTCTTGATGGTGGAATGATAAATAGTATTATAACTCTTTATCAAATCGTCTAACACGTCAATATAATTGTAAGTATTTCGACTCGTGAAATATTTCCACATTTTAGTTTTCAAAGTACGATTGAATCTTTCCACTACTAAGCCTTCGTTGCGCTAAAAGTTGTGAAGAACTTGATTTGATTGTCTCGTAGAAACTTTTGAATTAGTGCATTTTTAAATTCACCACCTTGATCCGTTTGAAGTAACTTGGGTTTTCTCTCTGCAAAAATGGATTGGAAGGCGTCGACAATCTCTCGACCTTGCTTCGTTTTTAAAGGCTTCGCCCATGCATATTTTGAAAAAATATCGATGCATGTTAATATATACCGATAACCACGATTATGTTTTTGCAAGTTTGTCAAATCGGCGAGGTCTGCTTGCCATTGGAAATCTTTATGATGAACGAATACGCGATTCGTCGGGAATTTCTTTCTCACAGGCTTGTGCAGAGTGTACGCATCGACTCCCGCTAGATAATTCTGAATGGCTTTCTTGCTTTCTTCTCCTTCCAAAGCACGAAATAATGCATTGACGCCGCCAAAACTTGCTTCTTGAGCCGGTTCCAGGTAAGCCTTCTTCATTGTAGCAGGAAAAATGATTATTCGACACGTTGAAATGAATCATCCTCGGAACGTAATGAGAGAATTAGAGGTATCATTTGATTTAAGTAGAAAATCAACGGCAAAATCTGATTTCCCTGTCAGAATATAGATGATTCCCATGACGCAGCATAAACTCAGATAAAGGACCATTATCCATACAACCTCTTCTCTAGGATGCATGTTTAAGAATAAAATTAAAAGATTGATATCATCATCATTTATACGTTTTTATATCGATTAATCCATGCTTGAAAAAGTGCATAAAAGTCTCAATAGATGGTGATACATGCATTTATCCTCTCTGAAAATTATATTGGGGTGACAATTAGTGTACTCATATGTAGGTCTTCGTAGCCGAGTGGTTAGCGTGTGTACTTAATATCCCTCGACTGCGAAGACCTTTTGGTGGACGCGTGTTCGATTCCCAACTTCAACACTCTGTAAAAATAATAAAAACTTTTTAACAAAAAAATTGAACCGCCGAAAAAACTGAAAAGCAAAAAATAATAAACCATTTTAATTAAACCTTAATAACTAAGTTCTTAAACTGATGTAAGTATACCTAAGTATATATTTTTGTAGAGTTTTTAATTAACCTTAATAACTCAGTTCTTAAATTAATGTAAGTATACCTAAGTAATTTTGAGTCGGTGCCAAACAGCAAATTAATTATTTTTGTAAAGTGTGAGGCGCAGCGGTGGCGTATGGCGACACGCCCCATCGCCGGAAAATGCCGAGCGTTCACGAAGTTAAACCCGAACGTCGTCGAGTGGTCTCGAAGAAGCACGTGTCGAGTATTTGGCTGCTACTGAGCTTTTGCCTCATATACAACAGTCAAAATGTTTATATCATTGTTCATCATACTGAAGAAGGATTTCTCATCTTGTTAAAAGCTCAAATAAATGGTTTTGTGGGTCATAGTATTATTCAGCGTAAGTATGGCATAACAACTGTAGCCGTTAATTGCATACATGATCCTGAAGATTTTTCTCACTGGTTGTTTGCCTCTCTCGTGCGAGGTCCCAAAGGTTTCAAAGCTCCAACGAGAGGTACTTTTTGTTGTATACGATCTACTAGTATTCATGATTTAATGATGGCGTGTGGAGGGAGCATTTTTTGAAACATTTATGTTTATCGCCGGACATTTCACATTACATTGCTAATTTTATTTGGTTATTTCTTTAAATTTAGGTAATTTCGGGATCTTTGTTTATTTATTGTTTGGCACCGACTCAAAACTACTTAGGTATACTTACATTAATTTAAGAACTGTGTTATTAAGGTTAATTAAAAACTCTAAATTATTACAAAAATATATACTTAGGTATACTTACATCAGTTTAAGAACTTAGTTATTAAGGTTTAATTAAAATGGTTTATTATTTTTTGCTTTTCAGTTTTTTCGGCGGTTCAATTTTTTTGTTAAAAAGTTTTTATTTTATAATTTTTTGTGGCTATAAGCTACTAATGTGGATATAATATGTATGCTTATATTTTTGATTACTTTTAAAATAGCTACCTACCTTACTTTAGCTATTAACATATATATATATATATATATATATATATATATATATATATATATATATATAGATATAATCGTATTTTAACAATTATCTGTTGTGTTACATAAATAATTTTAAAAAAGCAGGCTTTATATACTAACATGGGTAGGCCTACAAAAAATGCTGCTCGGATGAGGAAAAGATGTTTAGAAGAATCTATTAATGAGAAAGAAAAAAGGTTGGAAGCAAATAGAAAGATAATTACATTAATACGTTCACAGGAGAGTTTAGGTCAGCGCGAGGAAAGACTGTCGAGAATGAGAAGCTACAATAACGATAGGTTATTGCAAGAAGGTGATAAGCAGCGCGCTCGTCGTTTAGATATGATAAGAGAGCGACTTTCAAATGAGAGTGAAGAGCAACGCGCTCATCGTTTAGATCTGATAAGAGAGCGAGTTTCAAATGAAATTGAGGACGAACGTATGCTGCGTTTGGATGCTGCTCGTAACCGTTCAGCAATGGTGGTACTTCACGAATCTTCCGAGGAGAGAACTAATCGTCTGAGCGCCATGCGACAAGCAGCTCGCGAGCGAAGAAACCAGTGTAACGCAGAAAACTTTAAGAAATCAATTAATGTTTATGCTGACTTGTCGTGTTCAATATGCAAAAAAAATTTGTATCCTCAGCAACGTAGGAAATTGCAAACTAAAAATTTAGGCTCTATTTTGCCTAACGAACTGGTAGCTTTAGGTAATATAATTACTTGTTCACGATGCTCAAACAATATTAAAAAACATAAAACTCCACCCCAGGCCTATTGGAACAAAATGTCGGTAGCTGCAATACCTACAGAAATTGATGAGTTATCGGAAATTGAGAAACGTTTTATTTGCAGAGTAGTGCCATTTCTTAAAATAATAAAAGTTCAAAATCGTTTGAGCCAAGACTGGTGCAATGGGCAGGCAATCCTTTTTGCTCAGGATGTGGTCGAGCTGGCGGAACAGCTTCCGCTTGAACCTAATCAAACTGGATTAGTAGTAGAAAGTCGTGAAAATTTAGAACATTCTAGGGAGTTTCAAGTTGATATAGGTAAACTTCAAGTGGCATTGCAGTGGCTCCTAAAGAATAATGCACTGTATAAAGATGTTCGTGTGCATTTTCCTACTATGATCGATATTTCTACGATAACACAAATTGCTGACGAACCCGCACATGTTCATGACAGTGAAGAACCAATTGTTGAACGGTCAACTGTTAATAAAAATAACTATACTGTCTTGCAAAACAATGTATCTATACTACATGGGTCCTTTCATCAGGGCAATGAACGATTTAGTCCACAGTCACGTGGTCGACAATGCACAGGGATTGCAACTGTTGCTATTGTGGCATTTTCTTTGATCAATCCTAATGATTGGTGCAAAAGTGAGATAGATTATATGTTACTGGTAGGAGATAAGTATTATAGAGACTGTATTGCGGCTCGGGTTAACCCCAATCCTGAAGAAGCACACATAGATTATTTGGCTGCAACTGAGCTTTTACCAAGTATCATATACAATAATCGAAAAGTTCATATCAATATTCTTCATGAATCATCATTTAATGGTCACGCAGACAACGACAATAGTGGAGAAGGATTTCCGAATTTGTTAAACGCTCTAATAAATGTATTTAGGGATCATAGTTATGCCATACTTACTATGAATAATACAACTGTAGCCGTCCATTGCAGACCAGATCCTGGAGGCTTTTCTTACTGGTTGTTTGACTCCCACGCGCGAGGTCTAAAAGGTTTCATAGCTCCAACGAGAGGTACTTCATGTTGTATACGATTTACTAGTATCCATGAACTGCATAATATCGTGCGTAGAAATTTGATCATTAAAAACACATCTGTAAGTGTGTCAACTGGGAATGTTTTTTCACTGACACCAATTACGATAACACCCGAAAATACACTAGAACAGTTAAATCAAGGAAAAGAAACATCTTCAGTTCTTCAAAAACAACGCCAATCATTAGGAATTTTTTTTCCAAATTTATATGGGAACAACTTCTGGGAAAATTCTTTCCAATGAAAAAAGAACTATCAAAATCGGACGAACCTGTGAAAAGTAATGCCTGGTCATACATGAAAAAAAGAACTTATGTATACGGGTCGACTTGAGAACCTCCTCCGTTTTTTCGTCGGTTAAAAAACTAATCCTAATTACAAATACCAGAGATTGAGAGGTCTACACTGCCGTGGGCAGGTCAAAGGCAGTAACTGCATTTTTTTTTTTTTTTTTTGCATTTTGTCATTTATTGTACGTTAGCTTTGTTGTACAAACTATCTTATTTGGTTTCCGCTGAAAAAAATATATAACTCCAACATTTTCTTATTGTTAGTACTACTGAATCCAACACACATTTCTTCAAATATCTCGAAAACTCATTTCTGCAGATACTGCCGCTTACCTGCCCACGGCAGTACACACGAGAGACATACAGGTCTGAAGCTCATTCATTGTGAGCTTTTTTTTTTTTTTTTTTTGGAATACCCAACTCAGAATCAAAAAATCTTGGAGTGAACAACTAATCACCCCCTCTCCCCTCCCTTAGGGTAGGAATTTTCCCCTCAAATTTATAGGGGAATTACTTCAGGCTATACCCTTTCTAATAAAAAAAGAATATTCAAAATCGGACTATTCTGTAAAAAGTTATGTGTGGTCATACATTAAAAAAAATATATATACAGGTACGTGTCGACTTGAGAACCTCCTCCGTTTTTTCGTCGGTTAAAAATAGTATGTCACCATCACTAAACTTCGCCCTATTTTTTCATACAAATCCCGAATATAAAAAATGTTTGACGACTGACACTGAAAACTAACCCTAATCACAAGTACCAGAGATTGAGAGGTCTACACTGCCGTGTGCAGGTAAAGGGCTATAACTGCAATTTTATCTTTTTTTTTTTTGCATTTTGTCATCATTGTTTGTACGTTAGCTTTGTTGTAGAAACTAACTTATTTGGTTTCCGCTAAAAAAATATAATTCTAACATTTCCCAGTTGATAGTACTGAATCCAGCGCACAATTCTTCAAATATCTCGAAAACTCATTTCTGCAGATACTGTCGTTTACCTGCTCAAGACAGTACACACGATAGACATACAAGTCTGCATCTCATTCATCGTGAGGTTTTTTTTTTTTTTTTTTTTGTTATACCCAATTCAGCATCAAAAAATCTTAGAGTGAACTACTAATCGCCCCCCTTTCCCCACCCTTAGGGTAGGATTTTTTCCTTCAAATTTATATAGGAACAACTTCAGGCTATACCCTTTCCAATAAAAAAAAGAATATTCTAAATCGGACTATTCTGTAAAACGTTATGTGTGGTCATATATAAAAAAATCTGTGAGTGAACAACAAATCTCCCCCTTTTCCCACCCTTAGGGTAGGAATTTTTTCTCCAAATTTATATGAGACCAACTTCAGGGTATAACCTTTCCAATAAAAAAAGAATTATCAAAATCGGACTATTTTGTAAAAAGTTATGTGTGGTCATACATTAAAAATCTGTGAGTGAACAACAAATCTCCCCCTTTTCCCACCCTTATGATAGAAATTTTTTTTTCAAAATTTTTATGGGACCACCTTCGGGGTATACCCTTTCCAATAAAAAAAGAATTATCAAAATCAGACTGTTCTGTAAAAAGTTATGCGTGGTCATACATTAAAAAAAAATATACGTGTCGAATTGAGAACCTCCTCCGTTTTTTCGTCGGTTAAAAATTCGCAGAAATATTCAAAGTCCGGAAATAAAAAATCAACCTCTCAATAGATGGCGCCACGAACGTTCTTAAAATTTGTCATTCAAAAGTTAAAACATAGCAACAAGTGTTGCCAACCGAAAACTAAAAACTCTGGTTGTCATAACAACCAAAACTTTGACGTTGCCATCCAAAAAGTAAAAAACCTCCTAATCTTCTACAAAGTGTTGCCATTCCCTAAAACGAAGTCCAAAAGCGTGGGGAAAAAAAGCGCGCGAAAAACCCTCGTCACCTTTCATGACAAGGGCGAAAACGCGGGTGGGGGAAAACGTGGTGGCCCTCCGGGAGGCGGTGGTCAGAGGCGGAGGAGGCGCAACCCCGAGGTCGGAGGCGCAGGGGAGGAAGTGGAGGCGCAGCGGGAGGTCGGGAGGAGCAGCTGGCTGCTCAGCTGCTCCTCTTGCCGGTGAACCCCCATTATCTCCATACTCCTGTTTCTTATTTTGAGGTCCCGTGCAGAAGTATTTTGAGTCAAATTCCTTAAAAATTTTATAGTGTCATAGACATTTTGATAATTTACAAAATATATTCAATATACGATGAAAAAGAATGATATTTTGCTACCATTAGGAATATTTTGTATTTTCGTTATTACATTAATAGCTTAATGAAGAGATATTAGAAATGAACCTAATTAGATCCTCCGTTGCTTTGTGTTATTTGGCTTTTAAAAATTCCAAAAGTTTATTTCCTTTTTATTTTTAAGGAACTTGTTAATTCTCGTAGTTCGTAAGGTTCTTCTGTTTCGCCCTTTTCTTTTCCATGTTTCTGTAACTGCGAACAAACGAGAGCTGAAGCAAAACAACAAATGCTATCTGCTAAGCATCTACGGCAACGATTACGATACGTTCCGATTGCAACGCCAATTTTTCATTCGTTAACATGGATCGGAATAAAGGCGTGCCTTAATGCTTTTCGTACGTTCGTTATCCCAGTGATTATTAACAAACTTCCGGGATTTTTGGGCAGAGACTACGGCAGTTACCGTACGTACGGTAAGTGCATAAGTTGCTAGGGTTCGTTACGATGCGTCCGAACGATGACGTCATGATTAACGTATGCTATTTACGTATGGGCAGAGACTAGACATCGTAGTGACATTTTCTAAAATGATGATTTTACCCTTCACATAGACACAAAAATTTAAATGAGGGAAAATTCAGAGAACTTAAAAATTTTGCAAGAATATAGAGTAGTGTTTCTACTATTTGCTTGAAGAAACTCGAATTTGGTTTTCGATTTCTAAACTTAAAATAAAATTCAAAACAATAGCATTTTCTTTGCGTTTTATGTAAAATTACAAGAATTCAGAGAACTACATAAACGACTAAATGATGTAAAAGCAAGTGTATCAAACATTTATTTCAATTTTAAAAAAATGTACTGGTATATTGTGAATTTTATTAAAAAAATAGTGGATAAAATTTATATCACAGTAATAATAATATTATTTTCAACAAATGCATCAAAAGAAATACTGTTTTTTTTTTCTTTCTTCTTTGCTCTCCAAAAAAAAAAAAAAAAATTTTTGGCTAAAAATTGGTTCGTTTTCTGTAGGAAAATCCAGTTGAAAACATTATAGTACTTTTATTAATATTTTAAGAAGTTTCAAACAAACATCATCTTTAATAGGTCATGTGTACCACGGTGACGGTCCATGTGGATTCAGTAACTTTTTAAGAAAATCACTTATCTGAAAAAATACTGATGCATAAAATCAATGTAGCCGCAAATAGTTGCTAGATATTGTAACAAACAAATGAAATTATTGATGTTGGTTTTAGGCCTGATCACTAAACTCTTTCTCTTCAAACATATGCTTCTTTCACTGATGATTGAGATAAATGTGAGACTAGGAATTTAGGTGTTCAATTGTTAATTGAGATGAAACGAAGGTAATTTCATATCTCCAAGACAGCTATGGGTACTTCAATAAATTGTTATTGAACCTAACTTTCAAGATTGATAAGTTTTACTTATGACACACAAAAAAAAAAAAACTATTTTTGATTGTAGCAGGCAGAAGGAGAAAATATCTTGCTGTTATAAGTGGATAATTGTATGTTGTATGCATACTTGTTTTGACGGATAATAGTTAGATAGTTTTATCAGTATACCATAATATGCATTTTTGCCCGTGATAGTAGAAAGAAAAGTGAACTGCTTTCCATTAAAAATTAGAATCATTGTGTGTCAAATGTTGTTTAACTGGCAATTTTTATTCTGGAGAGACGAGTTTTGCTACCAAAGGAATCCTTAAGTTTCAAAGAACGTCGCAGCAGGACGGTTGAAATAAATGGATGTATTTTGTCAAATGTACTTATTCATGGATGAAAATACATTTTCTCAAACTCACAGTCCAATCTCAAACGCTATTGAGAATTAGACGAGATGGTCGTCTCTTTTAATCTTTAAACTCAGTAGGTTCTTTTAGTCATGCTGACATGATAGGTTTTCTATAAACTTTAGAATTATTTTTTCCTATACCACAGGTGGAGAGGAAAATTCAACTTTCAGTGGCACAATTATGTATATTTAATTACGCATGCTGGGCTATTATATACTTCACAATAATTAGGGAAAAATTTCAGCAAGTACTTCATAAACATACTTTTGAGAAAATGAAACATGAAAGAAATGGTTAAGTCTTGCTAAACTTACAATAAATAGCCGTAATTAATGGAATTTTCACTTAGTTCAAGTTACTCTAGTAACAAAAATACGCTGATTCCAATGGTTAAAATTTAGTATTATCTAAACGATACTTCACTATATTACGTAAAAAATTTGAGTAAATTAAAGTTCATGTTCAAACAAACATATAAAATGGAGGAAAAAATGAAAATTTTGGAAATTTTTGATTTTTTAAAGTATGATTTCATCATCGAGGAATTCAAAAACCATTACTAAACTGGAGCAGATAGTTAGTTATAGATAGTTTTTCAATCTGAATCCTTTTTGCTGTTATTTTTTCATTAAAGATTTTTTTTCATTAGTGATTTGAAATCCAAAATAAATTGGCATGTTTTCAATCTTTGTTAATATCTCAGATTCAAAAAAAGCTCCGAATAAGTTTTACTTTCCCCTTTCCTAAAAGAGATTTGTTCATAGAATGAGGAAATATTTATTTTTTAAGTGTACATTTATAACTCATGGAGTTATTGAGTCTCAAACTGGCTGCACATGAGTTCTGAAAATTTAGGCTTAGCATAAGCATCAACTTCTAATTTCAATAACAAAGCAACAAACAGTTTTTAAACTTCCATACGATGCATTTCGCCATAGATATGCATGATTTACCTAAATAAAAATTTTCATTGAAATCTGCTACATGTCAGCCACAGCTGATTTGCTCATTTATCATAGAATGACCCATAAATAAAACTTTTTTCAACATAATTGGTACTGTATTTAAATGAAATACTACTACTACTGCATGATACAATCGACTCTCAATCGTTCAAAACTCAAGAAACTTTAAAAAAAAAAAGGAAAGTTGAATAAAAGGGTTTGATTTATTGTAGTTTGCATTAGGTGTAGTATAAAAAAATAATTGAATTAGTAAGAGCACACGAATTTTTAAGGATTATAAGTTTATATACTTAATATATTGAATTCGAACATATTTTTGATGTCAGAAAAAGAAGTTCCGTCTGAAATTACAATGTTGAGCTCAATGTTAAAACTGTTTTCAAACTAATTGCCATGGCGGCTAGTAGGGGATAAAGGCCGGTTCTGCAACAGCCGGCGGCTCTCCGGCTCATAGCCGCCGTCCATTGCGCTTCCACCGCCTCCTCCGTCTGTGACCTCCACCTCTGACCTCCGCCTGTGACCTTGGGTTGAGCCGCCTCCCCGGGGCCGCCGCGTTTTCGCGCTTTGTCATGAAAGATTAAGAGAGTTTAGTTTCGGTTTCGGAATAAGTTTTTGGACTTTGTCGTTTTTTACTTTTAGGGAATGGCAACACTTTGTAGAAGATTAGGAGGTTTTTTACTTTTTGGATCGCAACACCAAAAATTTTAGTTTTCGAGTGGCAACACTTGTTGCTATGTTTTTACTTTTCGATTTTTACTTTTAAGAACGTTCGTGGCGCCATCTATCGTGACTTTGAATATTTTTTTCCGGACTTAGAATATTTCCCTGAATTTAATTATTTTTATTTTACAGAGTGTCGGGAATCGAACCCGCAACCACCAAAAGATCTCAGTGGCTGTCAGATTTTTAACGCACGCAAACTGACCAAGCCACTGAGATCTAGTTTAGCAAGCGTAAATTATCATCTGAATGTAATTTTCAGAAGAAGTAAATGCTCGTGTCGCCATATGTTGGAGAAGAAATTTGTTGATTTTTTTCAAGTATACTGGACTTTATCATTTTTTCCTGACTTTAACTATTTTTATACATTTAGGTGTTCAATTGTTTTTATGCATCTTTACATTTGAAATATTTTTCGAACTTTATCATTCTTTCATATATTTTGAACTTTAATGTGTTTCCCGTCATATAGCACTTTGATTATTTTTCGCGATTTTCACACTTTGATTATATTTATGAGTTTAATTATTTTCAAGTACTCTTAGCCTTTAACATTTTTTCGCATCTATAAAGTTTTTTTTTTTCAATCAAGTTAGAATGTAAGAGACTTTATCTTACTCATATACTTCAAACTTTATCATTTTTACATTTAAAATTATTTTCGCGCCTTTTGAACTTCATGGTTTTTCTGACAGTTTATTTTCAATCATTTTCGAGCTTAGATTCTATTCGTTAGGTTGATTTATTTTCTTGCTTTGATAGAATATTTTTCACGTTTTTGCAAATTTTCAAGCATTTTAGAGTTCGAAGATTATTTTTACCGTTTTAGTCTTAGACTATTTTAGCGTCTTTCAATCTTTGATTATTTTCTCACATTTTTAGTCTTTCACTATTTTTAATCATTTCAGACTTTGAATATTTTTCAGAAGTTAGATTTTTTTTTCGCCATTGTATAAATCAGCTTTAATATGCAACACGATTTATACATTTTTCATGAGTTAGATTTTAATCACGTTTATTAATCGTTTACAATGTCATTTTATTATGTTCATGCATTTATTATACTTGTAAAAATAAATCGCAACTCTGTTATATTTATCATTCTTTCGATGATTCTTATAATTTAATGCCAAAAATTTTAATTAACATTTGTCATAATCATGATTTTACGATTTTTTTACACTTGTAGGTCACTTAACACGCTTTCATTTCTTCAAAAATACTTCATCAGTTATTTTTCTTAACACAAGTAACTTTACCGTCTACAAACAACAGCAATCGAATTTAAAACTCACACCAATTTTTTTTTACAACTTTGATTCTTTGCACAAATTTCAAAACTTGCAATCAATTTACTCTTAGCATTAATAATCACTTATCATTAAGAAATTTTCATGGATTTTTTAAAAATCATCTTAAATAATTTTTTCATGTAAGCAAATTTCACACTCAAGTTACATTTTATCACTTCATATGCTTTTTAAGAGTTTTATTTAATTTATCACATTTTATTTAATTAACTCCAATAATTGTTTTTTTCATTAGTATTTAACTTAATCATTTTATCGCTTAGTATTTAACTTAATCATTTTATCGCACATATTTTTACTTTATTTTTTTTTTCATACAAGCATTCTTGTTAGAATTAAACAAAATTTTCAACTTTCATGAATTAGATTCACTTTGACTATTTCATTTTCACAAAAATATTTTATTTTACTTTACCATACTTTACTATTTTACTTACCGCGTTTTACGTTATTTTCAAAGACGAGAGTTTATAGCTTTTCCAAAATATTACATACTTTACAACCAACTAATTTCATTAACAGAATTTTCATTACAATTTATAAATTTCAGGTTTATTTAATTATTTTTACCTATGGTTAAATTAAACGCATCACATAAAAGTGTTGAACATCAATGATGGACCTTAGAAATGTTAAAATTATAAGTCGAGTATCAAAACTTCATATCTACAATATTATAAATTTTAAAAATAGACTAACCGAAAAATAACATCTACTGAAATTCATTTCAAAACTTGGAATCAATTTACTCTTAGCATTAATAAACACGTATCATTAAGAAATTTTCACGGATTTTAAAAATCATCTTAAATAATTTTTTCATGTAAGCAAATTTCGCACTCAAGTTACCATTTCATCACTTTATATGATTTTCAAGAGTTTTATTTAATTTATCATATTTTATTTAATTAACTCTAATAATTATTTTTTAAATTAGTATTTAACTTAATCATTTTATCGCTTAATATTTAACTTAATCATTTTATTGCACATATTTTTACTTTATTTTTTTATTATTATTATTTTTTCATACAAGCACTCTTGTTAGAATAAAACAAAAATTTTCAACTTTCATGAATTAGATTCACTTTGTCTATTTCATTTTCCCGATAATATTATACTTTAACAACTAATTTCTTTAACAAAATCGATATCATTTATTTTAGTCTTCATCCTTTTCGAACGAAACATTCAAATGGTCAGCTATACGTTAAATTAAGAAACTTAATCTAAAATTTAACAAAATTAAGTTAAATACTTTTACTAAGTACTGAGTAAAATTAAGTACAAAAGACTAACCTTTTTGGAGTGAAATCCCTCAAGTGCCACCTATTGCGATGTTATTCAAAAATATGAATGAAATTGTAATCAGTGGATTGTTAATTATAACTCAATCTCACAAATTAACAGCATCACGCATGTTTTATTTGAAATCGCTGCATACGGCTTGATGGCAGAACACATGCCGTGATATCATCACACCAATGCGGCAGTTGAAAAAAAACTACCGTAATCCCAAAGAACTTCGGATCGTCCACACACACCGATGCGAATTGAGGAAATGACTTTATCAATATTGCTATCTACCCCTTTACCGATAACAGATAACAAACCCCACGTGCGAGTATTATTCACCCCTAGCCTACATCTATCAAGTGACGTCATTGTTTCTGACCAATTAAAATTAGTTCACGTTTCTCAAACGTCACAGCAAATCTCAATAATAGATCGTCAATAGCCTAATGCCAGGTTTTCCAAACAAAATTTTAGATTTTAATTCGTAGTTTCGAATTAATTTCTTTTTCATTTCAAACTTATAAAAAAAATTTCCAACTTGTAAGAATATTTCTTTCAAAAACAGATTTTTGATTCAAAACGGTATTTTTTCAAACTTGTAATATTTTTCTACTTAGAAAATGAAATCAAATATTTTTTTTTCTTCAATCATATTAAATGTTTTTAAGAAATAATTTCTGAAACTTGTATAATTTTTCCACTAATTAAAAAAAATCAATTTTTTTTTTGTTTTCAATCATATAAAAATAAATTTTTAATCTTACAAAAATAAATTTTTCCGCAAAAATATTTTTTTCAAAACAAAAAAAAAATAATAATAATATTTTTGTAACATATTATTTTTTTTTCTTTTCAATCTTTTTTTTTTTGCAAAACTTTTTTTTTTTTTTTCAAAAATTTTCAAACTTACAAAATAAAATTTTTTTCAACTGAATCTTCAAACGCAATGATTTAATTAAATTTAAAACTCAATAACACTTCACTCTTAGTATTAATAACCAATAGCACTTAACCATTTACTCTTTGCACTCTAAGTATTAATTAACACACACGCATTACAAATAATAATAATAGTAATGTTTAAGATACTTACAAATCATTCACTCAAGCTTTCAAATATCCATCTAGCATGTTATTGTTCATTCGTGTGAGGGAACTTGTAATAAAACTTTACTCATCAACCGAAATTATAAGCGAAAATATCACATTCTAGCACTTAATATAATCATACAATTAACAAACTGGTTTTAACTTTGAATTTAAGAAAAATAAAAACTATTACACACTTAGTAACATATCTATCGATATTATTTCATGACAAATCACAAATATGTGAGGGTCTTTTATCGATCATGTGACAAACTAAGTTAAAAAAGAGCGCTCTTATCTCATATGAGAATTTGAAGGTCTATTTTAAAATTTTTCTCCAATATAAGTATATAGACACGTACGAGTTTGTGCATGTGAATATAACTGTGTATTGTTTTCAAACCATTGACATGTTTAAGCTTTACGGTTCTAATTTTTAGCCTTCCTCTTAGTATTAGTCGAAGTCCTTCGCATGTATTAATCTATTGAAATATCACAAAATTATGTTTTCGGCCAGACTCAATTACAAAACCATACAATAAGATGAAGACAACACCGATAGTATAAAGATTACTTACAAGAAAGTGCATATTGAAAGATATGAAAGAGTGATTTCAAAGTATAATCCATCAACCATACTCAACAACTCAATAAAAACACAAGTCTCTTTTAAAATGATAAACACAATTTATTCACACACACAGTAAAAGACAATTAAATAAACTTACATCTTTAAGTAAAACTCTTCAGAACTTTCAAGCATATTTTTAACATCGATTGCATCAAATAAATAAGACACAAGACATTTTAAACATGGACTATCAACATTCAAAGTAACGAAGTCACGAGCCAAGTTTTCCCAATTAACATTATAAAGAGCCTGTTCGAAAAAAGTGTTGAACTTTCGACCCCTTGTTAATGATTCACATTCATGTACTCTCATGTAAAAAATGAATCCATTTTCTTTTTTAGAAAGGTAGTTTATGTTGCGTATGAGCTCATCAAATAGACACTTACGTAGAGAATCAGCCAATTTACCAACTTCTTGTGATGTATATGTGCTGATTTTATCACATCGACAATCACAGGGATATTTTTTCTCAATTTCCGAAAGGATGTACTCTTTTAGAGTATATGTCATAAGTTTGTCTTTGACACTACGTGAGATACAAGGGGACGCGTAACACAATTTGTCAATCTGGCTTTCCAAAAGTAGAACTCTATCAGGCATCAACTGGAACAATTCTCGTTTCAGTTTGAACAATCTTTGCACACTAACACAGATGTTACCATTCGCACTCTCGTTGAATACACTTGAGTCCTTTTTTATAGCAAAAGCGAAATCACGGTCTTCGATTAATTTTTGATTTATATTTTTAAGTAGGCTTGTGTGAAATAAGTGATCTCCACACATCTGGTTCTAAGGAAATACCATCCTTAGTTGGTCGAAGAAAAACATCTTTCCCACACGTATATCTTCTAATATGCACGCGTGTACGTTTCGAAAAGTATTCACTAAAGTGAAAATACAATCACCCAAGTGTATCATATCGTCAGACTGTGGAGTAGGCTTAATGTTCGTTTTCGTGCTCGTTACATTAATCTGTTCATCTTCAGGCTTCAAAGTTTCAGAATGATTTTCACCAACGTTACTCATTCTTAACTCTCATAGGATTAGGAGTCACAATACTAAAATAACTTCCTGTGAACTTAAAAAATAAATCAAACTAGGTTTTAACACTAGCGGGTGAAGAAAAATCCTAAGTACATAGAACAAAATTTCACGACGTCTTTCAAAGCTCAGGATCACTCTGAAAATGATTCTCCAAACATCCACTATAAACCAATGAATAATTACTTTAACCAATAAGAAGTGTACATAAGTCTCTTGCTACTGACGTCATAGAATATCACACGAACTTTTGAGCAGAGTTGAGCTGTTTTCCACAGTATTCAGATTTTTAGGAAATGCCAACACTTTGACTTCCAACTTCATTCTGATCTACTACGAGTAATTTTAAGGTGGTAGCAGGCTTTCACATCACACCGAATGTCGATTATGTTTTCGCATCTCGCGCATGACATGGTCAATCACGTGTAATTGATTGATCCTATGAGAGTTAAGAATAAGTAACGTTGGTGAAAATCATTCTGAAACTTTGAAGCCTGAAAATGAACAGATGAATGTAACGAGCACGAAAACGAACATTAAGCCTACTCCACAGTCTGACGATATGATACACTTGGGTGATTGTATTTTCACTTTAGTGAATACTTTTCGGAAACGTACACGCGTGCATATTAGAAGATATACGTGTGGGAAAGATGGTATTCTTCGACCAACTAAGGATGGTATTTCCTTAGAGCCAGATGTGTGGAGATCACTTATTTCACACAAGCCTACGTAAAAATATAAATAAAAAATTAATCGAAGACCGTGATTTCGCTTTTGCTATAAAAAAGGACTCTAGTGTATTCAACGAGAGTGCGAATGGTAACATCTGTGTTAGTGTGCAAACATTGTTCAAACTGAAACGAGAATTGTTCCAGTTGATGCCTGATAGAGTTCTACTTTTGGAAAGCCAGATTGACAAATTGTGTTACGCGTCCCCTTGTATCTCACGTACCAAAGTCAGTGTGTGTAGTGTCAAAGACAAACTTATGACATATACTCTACAAGAGTACATCCTTTCGGAAATTGAGAAAAAATATCCCTGTGATTGTTGATGTGATAAAATCAGCACATATACATCACAAGAAGTTGGTAAATTGGCTGATTCTCTACGTAAGTGTCTATTTGATGAGCTCATACGCAACATAAACTACCTTTCTAAAAAAGAATGTGTGGATTGTAAAAATGGATTCATTTTTTACATGAGAGTGCATGAATGTGAATCATTAACAAGGGCTCAAAAGTTCGACACTTTTTTCGAACAGGCTCTTTATAATGTTAATTGGGAAAACTTGGCTCGTGACTTCGTTACTTTGAATGTTGATAGTCAGTGTTTAAAATGTCTTGTGTCTGATTTATTTGATGCAATCGATGTTAAAAATATGCTTGAAAGTTTTGAAGAGTTTTACTTAAAGATGTAAGTTTATTTAATTGTCTTTTACTGTGTGTGTGAATAAATTGTGTTTATCATTTTAAAAGAGACTTGTGTTTTTATTGAGTTGTTGAATATGGTTGATGGATTATACTTTGAAATCACTCTTTCATATCTTTCAATATGCACTTTCTTGTAAGTAATCTTTATACTAGCGGTGTTGTCTTCATCTTATTGTATGGTTTTGTAATTAAGTCTGACCGAAAACATAATTTTGTGATACTTCAATAGATTAATACATGCGAAGGACTTCGACTAATACTAAGAGGAAGGCTAAAAATTAGAACCGTAAAGCTTAAACATGTCAATGGTTTGAAAACAATACACAGTTATATTCACATGCACAAACTCGTACGTGTCTATATACTTATATTGGAGAAAAATTTTAATATAGACCTTCAAATTCTCATATGAGATAAGAACGCTCTTTTTAAACTTAGTTGGTCACATGATCGATAAAAGACCCTCACCTATTTCGGATTTGTCATGAAATAATATCGATAGATATGTTACTAAGTGTGTAATAGTTTTTATTTTTCTTAAATTCAAAGTTAAAACCAATTTGTTAATTGTATAATTATATTAAGTGCTAAAAATGTGATATTTTCGCTTATAATTTCGGTTGATGAGTAAAGTTTTATTACAAGTTCCCTCACACGAATGAACAATAACATGCTAGATGGAGATTTGAAAGCTTGAGTGATGGTTTGCAAGTATCTTAAACATTACTATTATTATTATTTGTAATGCGTGTGTGTTAATTAATACTTAGAGTGCAAAGAGTAAATGGTTAAGTGCTATTGGTTATTAATACTAAGAGTAAAGTGTTATTGAGTTTTAAATTTAATTAAATAATTGCGTTTGAAGATTCAGTTGAAAAAAAAATTATTTTGTAAGTTTGAAAATTTAAAAAAAAAAAAGTTTTGCAAAAAAAAGATTGAAAAGAAAAAAAATAATATGTTACAAAAATATTATTATTATTTTTTTTGTTTTGAAAAAAATATTTTTGCGGAAAAACTTATTTTTGTAAGATTAAAAATTTATTTTTATATGATTGAAAACAAAAAAAAAATTGATTTTTTTTTAATTAGTGGAAAAATATTACAAGTTTCAGAAATTATTTCTTAAAAATTTAATATGATTGAAGGAAAAAAAATATTTGATTTCATTTTCTAAGTAGAAAAATATTACAAGTTTGAAAAAATACCGTTTTGAATCAAAAATCTGTTTTTGAAAGAAATATTCTTACAAGTTGGAAATTTTTTTTTATAAGTTTGAAATGAAAAAGAAATTAATTCGAAACTACGAATTAAAATCTAAAATTTTGTTTGGAAAACCTGGCATTAGGCTATTGACGATCTATGATTGAGATTTGCTGTGACGTTTGAGAAGCGTGAACTAATTTTAATTGGTCAGAAACAGTGACGTCACTTGAAAGATGTAGGCTAGGGGTGAATAATACTCGCACGTGGGGTTTGTTATCTGTTATCGGTAAAGGGGTAGATAGCAATATTGATAAAGTCATTTCCTCAATTCGCATCGGTGTGTGTGGACGATCCGAAGTTCTTTGGGATTACGGTAGTTTTTTTCAACTGCCGCATTGATGTGATGATATCACGGCATGTGTTCTGCCATCAAGCCGTATGCAGCGATTTCAAATAAAACATGCGTGATGCTGTTAATTTGTGAGATTGAGTTATAATTAACAATCCACTTATTACAATTTCATTCATATTTTTGAATAACATCGCAATAGGTGAGCAATAGGCACTTGAGGGATTTCACTTCAAAAAGGTTAGTCTTTTGTACTTAATTTTACTCAGTATTTAGTTATAACTTAATTTTGTTAAATTTTAGATTAAGTTTCTTAATTTAACGTATAGCTGACCATTTGAATGTTTCGTTCGAAAAGGATGAAGACTAAAATAAATGACATCGATTTTGTTAAAGAAATTAGTTGTTAAAGTAAAATATTATCGGAAAAGGAAATAGACAAAGTGAATCTAATTCATGAAAGTTTAAAATTTTTGTTTTATTCTAACAAGAGTGCTTGTATGAAAAAAAAATAATAAAAAAAATAAAGTAAAAATATGTGCAATAAAATGATTAAGTTAAATATTAAGCGATAAAATAATTAAGTTAAATACTAATTTAAAAAAATAATTATTAGAGTTAATTGAATAAAATATGATAAATTAAATAAAACTCTTGAAAAGCATATAAAGTGATGAAATGGTAACTTGAGTGCGAAATTTGCTTACATGAAAAAATTATTTAAGATCATTTTTAAAATCCGTGAAAATTTCTTAATGATACGTGTTTATTGATGCTAAGAGTAAATTGATTCCAAGTTTTGAATTGAATTTCAGTAGAAGTTATTTTTCGGTTAGTCTATTTTTAAAATTTATAGGATTCTAGATATGAAGTTTTGATACTCGACTTATAATTTTAACATTTCTAAGGTCCATCATTGATGTTCAACATTTTTATGTGATGTGTTTAATTTAACCATAGGTAAAAATAATTAAATAAACCTGAAATTTATAAATTGTAATGAAAATTCTGTTAATGAAATTAGTTGGTTGTAAAGTATGTAATATTTTGGAAAAGCTATAAACTCTCGTCTTCGAAAATAACGTAAAACGCGGTAAGTAAAATAGTAAAGTATGGTAAAGTAAAATAAAATTTTTTGTAAAAATGAAATAGTCAAAGTGAATCTAATTCATGAAAGTTGAAAATTTTGTTTAATTCTAACAAGAGTGCTTGTATGAAAAAAAAATAAAATAAAATAAAGTAAAAATATGTGCGATAAAATGATTAAGTTAAATACTAAGCGATAAAATGATTAAGTTAAATACTAATGAAAAAAACAATTATTGGAGTTAATTAAATAAAATGTGATAAATTAAATAAAACTCTTAATATGAAGTGATAAATTGTAACTTGAGTGTGAAATTTGCTTACATGAAAAAATTATTTAAAATGATTTTTAAAAAATCCGTGAAAATTTTTTAATGATAATCGATTATTAATGCTAAGAGTAAATTGATTGCAAGTTTTGAAATTCGTGCAAAGAATCAAAGTTGTAAAAAAAAATTGGTATGCGTTTTAAATTCGATTGCTGTTGTTTGTAGACGGTAAAGTTACTTGTGTTAAGAAAAATAACTGATGAAGTATTTTTGAAGAAATGAAAGCGTGTTTAGTGACCTACAAGTGTAAAAAAATCGTAAAATCATCATTATTACAAATGTTAATTAAAATGTTTGGCATTAAATTATAAGAATCATCGAAAGAATGATAAATATAACAGAGTTGCGATTCATTTTTACAAGTATAATAAATGCATGAACATAATAAAATGACATTGTAAACGATTAATAAAAGTGATTAAAATCTAACTCATGAAAAATGTATAAATCGTGTTGCATATTAAAGCTGATTGATACAATGGCGAAAAAAAAATCTAACTTCTGAAAAATATTCAAAGTCTGAAATGATTAAAAATAGTGAAAGACTAAAAATGTGAGAAAATAATCAAAGATTGAAAGACGCTAAAATAGTCTAAGACTAAAAATGTGAGAAAATAATCAAAGATTGAAAGACGCTAAAATAGTCTAAGACTAAAACGGTAAAAATAATCTTCGAACTCTAAAATGCTTGAAAATTTGCAAAAACGTGAAAAATATTCTATCAAAGCAAGAAAATAAATCGACCTAACGAATAGAATCTAAGCTCGAAAATGATTGAAAATAAACTGTCAGAAAAACCATGAAGTTCAAAAGGCGCGAAAATAATTTTAAATGTAAAAATGATAAAGTTTGAAATGTATGAATAAGATATAAAGTCTCTTACATTCTAACTTGATTGAAAAAAAAAAAAAACTTTATCGATGCGAAAAAATGTTAAAGGCTAAGAGTACTTGAAAATAATTAAACTCATAAATATAATCAAAGTGTGAAAATCGCGAAAAATAATCAAAGTGCTATATGACGGGAAACACATTAAAGTTCAAAATATATGAAAGAATGATAGAGTTCGAAAAGTATTTCAAGTGTAAATATGCATAAAAACAATTGAACACCTAACTGTATAAAAATAGTTTCGAGTCATATGTCAAGGAAATTGTTAAACATGTATTACTCAGTACTTTTAAATTTCCAATTAACTAGTAGTGTGATGTAATAAGTTGCGGAATGCTGAATAAAAAGTGTACACTTTGTATTTATGGATATGCTTGTGCAGTTGCTTATTGAGGCTTTTAGATAAATTAAGTGCAAGTTTTTATACATTTTATTCGCACCCCGATATTACAAATAACTTCGATTTAACGCCTAAAAGTTGTGGTCCCTATGAATTCGTTAAATCGGGGTCCATTTGTATATCTAATGGCGGGGGTGAAATTATTGCTCATAGAAATAGTTAATCCGTCTCGCTGAGAATCTAAAAGATAAAATTATTGACTTGTGCTTGAACATGCTATTCAAAAGAGCAATCTTTTACACTGAAAACAAGTGACTTTAATTAATGCATACATTAGCATTTTACTTCTTAATGTGGAGCCGTGAATGCTATTGTGGTACGTCTATATATTACACAAGGTTAAAGCATACGAGGCACAAGAAATTTGCTTTTCCCCATTTTGGTTCTTGCGATAAATATCTTGTATGTTATAATTTCTGCAATTATAGTCTTTTTGTGATTATTAATTAGTGGTAGTTCCACTGCTTCGTGTTATCATGCATAAAAAATATGGTAAGCACATTTGCATATTATTTAGATGAGCATAATGTTTATATATTGTAAAAAATGATTACGGTTAACTTTTTAGTTCCGAAAAGTAACGACTTAACCATAATTACTCGATTCCCCCCCCCTTCTTTTATTTCTTTATTTGTGTATTAAAGTTCATAAGCGGGTTTCTAGTATGTTAAATCTGCCCTTGTGGCCTTTTCGACTCACACTTGGGGGATCATTTTGGTGTCGAATAAAAATAATTTAACCACATTTTCAGCTCTTTATCTCAAACCACATTCGAGTTTTTCAAAAAAAACCTGTTTTTTCGATTTTAATTTTTTTTCATAGTAAAATTCAAAATTAATAAATATTAATTTTGTTCCTTATTCTTAGGAATTAAACACATAAAAAATTCTTATATTCATAATTTTTAAACGAAAAGCCGATTTTTGGCGACGGAAATAAAACTTAAAATATTTTTTTTCAATGCTTTTCTAAAAAGTGTCACTCACCAAATTTTGTCAGAGAAAGTCTTTTATACTGTTTTATACTCAGGAATTTTTTCGAATTTTTTGAAGTGGTGGAACAATACAAAAAAAAATTAAAAAGTGATTTTTTTTTCATAATTTTGCATTTAAACAAGTTTAAATACTTTTCATTGCCAAAAAATCATTTGAACTTAAGTTAATAAAAATCGTCTGCTCAATGAAAAAGAAAATGAAAAGAACATTTTATTTTATTTTTTTTAAATTTCGAAAATACTCTCTTACCAAAGAAAAAACATAGAGAAAACCATTAAAAAAAAGACATATTTCATGAAGTTATTAGGATTGTAAAAAAATGATTAGAGAGCTTTAAATAAATATTATTCAATCCTAAGTTGCACATAAGACGGTTATATAATTTGCCCATGCTATTGGGAATAATTCTTCAGCCTTGAACCAATGAGGACAAAAATTTCGAGCATTAAAGTAACTTTATTATAATTTAGACACCGTTTAACATAATTATGTTGAATAACTGACAGTTGATATAATAATGTATGATCATTTTTTAACTAAGATTACTCTTTGTTACCTTACACTGTCCTCATTCACAACGACATTGCCTTTTTCATCGATTAACAAACGACTCGATATTTCGCCAAATACCTTGCATGAGACAGAAAATAATGTCAAAATACAATGTCTCAAGCTGTATCATATTTAACTGAGATGATGAATGAAAATGGAACGGTTAAACTCCATTGTGTCAAAATCACACCTAATATTATAAAACTTGAAGTAATCGTTACTTTCTTGATTATCAGTGTTCAGATAAGAATGACCTAATTGGGATTACTCGATGTTGTTGTGACTGTGCTAATGGTACGCGTATTGTCACATACTGGCCACATATTGCTGCGATTATATAATTTCTGTCTCATGTCCGATATTTGGCAAAAATAGTAAAGCTTACCGAAATATTGAGCCGTCTGTTCATTGATGAAAAAGTCAGTATCGTTGTGAATGAAGACAGTGACGAAGACTAACCTTGCTTAAAAAATCATCATAAATTATTATATCAACTGTTAGTTATTTAACATAATTATGTTAAACGGCGTTTAAATTGTAATAAAGTTACTTTAATGCTCGAAATTTTTTGTCCTTATTGGATCAAGACTGAAGAATTATTTCCAAAACATGGACAAATTATATTACCGTCTTATGTACAATTTCGCATTGAATAATATTTATTTAAAAGCTCTCTAATCTTTTTTTTACATTCCTAATAACTTCATGAAGGACATGTCTTCGTTTTTTTTATGGTTTTCTTTATGTTTTTTCTCCGGTAAGATAGTATTTTCGAAATTAAAAAAGAAAAATCTTTTCATTTTCTTTTTCACTGAGCAAACGATTTTTACTGACTTAGTTCAAATGATGTTTTTTTTTTTTGGCACTAAAAAATATTAAAACTTATTTAAATGCAAAATTATAAGAAAAAAAATCACTTTTTAATTTTTCGTATTGTTCCACAACTTCAAAAAATTCGAAAAACTTCCTGAGTGTAGAGGAGTATAAAAGACATTTTCTGACAAAATTTGGTGAGTGACACTTTTCAGAAAAGCACTGAAAAAAATATTTAAGTTTTATTTCCGTCTCCAAAAGTCGGCTTTTCGTTTAAAAATTATGACTATAAGATTTTTTTATGTTTTTTATTCCAAAGAATAAGGAAAAAATTACCATTCATTAATTTTGAATTGAACATTAATTATGACAAAAAAAAAATTTAAATCGAAAAAACAGGTTTTTTTTTGTTGTTGTTGAAAAATTCGAATGTGGTTTGAGATAAAGAACAGAAAGTTTGGCTAAAATATTTTTATTCGACACCAAAACGATCCCCCAAGTGCGAGTCGAAATTGCCGCAAGGGCAGATTTAACTTTTAGAGACAATGTATTTCTTTTTGCTATTAAATTCAATGCCTTTTGTAACGGTTCCGTATTTTAGAATTTTTGATTTTACCGGAAATGATTTCAGTTTCAAATTTTAAGGGGGAATATTCTCTACGTCAATTTAGAAATCTATTCTGTTCTCCATTGTCATGTTTTGACAGGCATAAAACTTTGAATAACTATTTATCACTTAGAGATTAGAGAGATATTTAGAGCGGCGTTAACTTTGATATTTAAAATATTTTCTTCTTCCAAAAACGCATTAGATTATCAAAGGCAGGGTTGGTCAAACCGGGCCCAGCAGGAAAAAACCCGCCCATTTTTTTCGGGCAGACATACTTGAAAAAACCCACTGTTTCGGTAAAGTGAGTTTTTCACAATTTTCTACACTTTGAAACATATACTTCGGAAACAAACTAAATATTGATCAATACGAACTCCAGAATAGACATCTTGCTTTTTCTGGACAGTGTATCAAATATTAGAAATCTAAACTGCATAATAGCCGTTCCCCCCCCCTCCTTTTTTTTTTTGGAAGTACTTATTAGACTAAAATAAGCAATACTTATTTCAATCAAAGTCCAAGTTTTTTTTAACTTTTGGGGTAAAGTGCTTTGATTAACTGAAACTGGCCACCTCTTTTTTAACAGTAGCTCAATGCAAGGTTTCCGAGAGAAAAAGTCAAATTTAAAAAGTTAATTTTGATCGCCCCTCCCTTACATCCGCCCTTACTCGAAATAACTTCGGGACATGAAATAAAAATGTACACTGCGTTCCAAAATTAAAAATGTATAGATTTTCTTTTGTGAAATTAAACGCCAAACGTATTTTTTTTTCCATATTGCATTTGTCTACAAAACCTCACCCCAGTGTTAACTATATTTTGCCCGAATTTTACTGCACAAAGGCGCTCAAAAGACATTTGCACGACGGCACCGATCAGGCTTGGCGCGGGCCTTGTGACTTGTACTTCATGCTAACCTCAATTAGATCCTAGATTACCTCAAATTAAATTATGGTCTTTTTTTCCCCTTTGACTTTATCTGCTCTATATATTTGAAATGAAGTTATGTGCAGTTATATAAAAATTTGTAAACAAACTTATTTATATTTTCATTTAATAATCAACTTTAGTTTCAAACTCTGATTTTCCTATTATACTACTTATATTGATCATATATGGTAGTGGTAGGGGTGCATGATCACACATCAGTGTTCAAGAGGGGGGGGGAGGTATGGCAGCTTCATATAACCCAAAACGACTTTTTCACAAAACAAAATATTACTGGCAGTGAAATTTTGAATGTTTTTCCCAATTGCTAATCTCTAAGACAAAAATTTTACTCATTCGAACACTTATTTCCAAGCTACAACCATTTGTTGGATGTATGACCACTTCTCTTCACCAGACTCTAATTAAGAAATTCATTAAAAAATGAAAATATATAAATCTAGCATATTGGAATAATACATGCAAAAAATAATTTTAAAGTCCGATGAAAACCTTACTGGCGTATTTTCTTTCGTTTCTACCTTGAAAATAATTGAGTATTTGAATCAAAAATTTTGTAAAGCGAAGCTTTAATTCATCCTCTTACTGAACATCTGGTTTTAATTCTTTACATGAAAGAAAATATTTACCGGTAAAGCAATTAAAGTAAAATCAGGAAATCAAATTATATGTATGCTCTCGTAGGCAAGATTTTTCAAAAGTATATAGGGAATCCATTTCAGTGACAAAAAGGAATCTGAAGATAGTATCTTCTCTTCACTAAAATTCCATTTTTGATTTCATATGAGTCTTGGATATATCTACAAAATGTAGTTCAAATAGCAGTTTCATTGCAAGAATATACTCGTCAAAACTTGAAAATCTTTCGGTGTATTCTTGTATTTGTGAATGTGACACACTTATATATTCATCAAATACTTTATTTTCACGAATCTGTTCATTCAAAATCTACTAAATCCAAGAAATGGTCTGCAAATACAAATATATCTTAGCTGGATTGCAATGTAGTCAAACACTGTAAAAAAAATTGTGTAACCTTACTCCGTAAATACGGTGGCAGCATTCTGCATTTTGTGTAACCTTATTCCGGGGACTACCTTCTTCCATAGCAATGGAGTAACTAAACTGGTGTAACGATATATGTGATGCGTAACGTTTAAATTGAAGCCCTAAAAGCGGACTTTTTAGAAATATAATTATTTGTATGTGGATAGGGGCTTCTGTCAGCATCGGGTCCTTGTTCGGGGACCCTAATCCGGTCAAGTCACTCCAGTGATTGGAAACCGGGACCCTCGGATGGAGATGTCAGCATCTGGTTTTGAAACTGAAGTCTAAAAACGCCACCCATATGGTACCTTTCATGAAGTTAGGAGAATGAGGGGGATTCCAGTTTCTTCCCCGGAAATGTTTCAAAATGAAGTCTTAAAAACGCAGTATGTGGACTGCTTTTGATAACGTTAGGAGAAAGATTTTGATTCGGAGACTTTCTCATGGAATGTTTTTGAAATTTAAGTCCAAAAAACTAATTTTTTAGACGATCCTATTTAGGGTGAGGATCGATGGTATACTCCCGCAATTTTTTTTTTTTCGAAATTACAGTCAGAAAAACCTCTTTGCATGCGGTCTTAGATGAGATGGGAAAGGGAATGGGAGGGCTTGAAAACTCCCCCCCCCCTTTTTTTGAGATTGAAATCGAAATTAAATCATGAAAATGAAAGTTTTAACGATGTTAGAGTAAAGGGTGGGTTCGTAGATTCTCCCGCCGAAATCTGTAGAAATTTAAGTCCTAAAACCGAAATTTTAGGTAATCTTTTAAAGATGTTGGAGATTAGAGACTTTGGTCTGCTGGATGCCAGGGAGGATGACTGCAGGCCCTTTAGTATGGATTCACCAATGTTTAGAAATACACTATCCGCGTATTACTCTGATTTTTTTTTCTAAAATTGTGGATCATATGAACCTCTGATTATTATTTGTTTTTCTAGTTTCAAAATCCATTACATAAGTAAACTCCCACACATATCCTTGAGCGGATTATCCGCGAGTTAATTAACAATCAGGAACATGTATTTTCGCAGTAGAAAGCACATACCAATGGATGCTTTTTTTAAATCGAAAATTTGTAAATTTAAACTCGGTTGTTTTTGTTTTATTTATTTATTTATTGTGCTTTCTTCGTCGTGCATACACTTGTCCTTTATTGATGTTAAGTACTGTTGTACAAAAGTACAAACATTTTTACTTTACTGTGTATATTTTCACAGTTTGATGAATGTATTATGCATCAATACAACTAAAAGTAAGGCAATTTTTACCTTATTTGTTCCTCATTTTAGCTTTTTTTGCGGTTTATCCGCGATGAGGCCCAGATCAGCGTACCCGCAGACACCGCAGTGCGGGGGGGGGGGCACGTTCTTAAGGGACCCTACTGCACAAGAAATCGAGAAAAAAAATAATAAAAACTAACACTAAGACTTATAAACGTTGAAAATATGCACTGCCGGTCTCCGGACCCTGCAATTTTTTTAAATTTTTTGCAAGAGGGGGGGGGGGCAAAATTTATAGATTCAGGCCTGTCCGCCATTTTTTTTTCATCCGCGACGCATGTGCCACCCAATTCCGCAGATAATCGGGAGTTTACTGTTTGAAAATAATAAAAAAATTATCGTTACTTTTGCGCTCATTTTTTCCGTTAATAGTACTTTATTGCGGCTTACAGTGCTGCCATCTATGTGTGATTCCTAGCTTTGACTAAATTGTAACATACTATTTAATGCTCTGACAAATCGTTCTATGAACGGCTGTCATATTACAAAGAAAAAATATCTACCGGGTAATTCTTGATGATGTTAAACCGCTTTATTGATATAAAGACAACCAAAAGGCTTCTGTGTGGAAAGTAGGAGACAGATTTTTTTGAAATCACTTTTTAGAAGTAATTCCACAAGAGATTGCTCAATGCAGTTAAAACCTGTGGTTGGAAGTAACGCTATTTAAATAACGACGCTACTGTAGTAGCTACATTTTTTAGTAGTTCGTAGTGTAGCCAGTGGCAGATACAGCTGGCGGGCAACCGGGCATTTCCCCGGTGGGCCGGTCATGCTTCGGGCCGATCAGCTAACAACAAAGTCTTTCGGGCCTGTCTACTAACAGCAAAATGTAAATTTTGAGCGCATGTGTTTAGAATAACGCAAATTCGCAAAACTAAGCCTCAGCTCCTCTTTACGCATGGGCCAAAGCTTGCGGGTGGAGGGAGGCAGGGCCGTCACCAAGAGGGGGGAGGGGGAATTTCTGAAATGGGGCTTCCCAGGGCCTGATTACCACACAGGCTGACTTGGCCTAGGCCTGGGGTTCCATGT
Organism: Uloborus diversus; assembly: GCF_026930045.1. Lineage (NCBI taxonomy): Eukaryota > Metazoa > Arthropoda > Arachnida > Araneae > Uloboridae > Uloborus > Uloborus diversus. The sequence continues at coordinate 70,833,616 of NC_072733.1, forward strand.
CCCTAACGTGCCCCACATTTTTGCATAGCACTGCAACGATATGAAAAATACATGTATTTTTTAAAAAATAAAAAAATATGACTTATTAATTGGAAAAAACTTCTTTGAAGGGGAATTTTTAATCATTCTGCCAGTAACGAATTTACTTGGTCACGATTATGAGGGGGCCCAAAGAGGATTCATAAATGCACATAAGTGATTTATACATATTTGTGTGATTAGACAAAGAGGTCTCCAAAAGTGCATTCGTGCTTTAAAAATGTAAATCAAACACTACATAGTCTTCAGAGGGCCTCCAAATTAATGTGGGCCTAGGACCTCACTTTTAGTTAGTCTGGCCTTGAGGCTGCCAATATATTTTTAGTGGTATAATAAAAAATAAATGAATAAATTAACAAAAAAAAATAAATAAATAAAAAAAAAACAGGAAAACCTTAGCGGTAGTAATAAGTTAAATACTTTTGGTCTCTTTGGCACTTTTATTTATAAATGACAATTCACAATTGCTATAAAATGCAACTTACAACAAGGGTCGACGTGAGGTCATGTCAGCTTAGTTGGAGAATAGGGGTCCGGCTCGAAATTGAACTCGCGCAAGAGAGTAAAATATCCTAATGGTGAAAGGTATAGAAGGGGGCCTGTGAACAAATTGGCCTATGTCATTTTTTTCCTGGATCCGCTTTTGCTCTCGGCGACCCTTTTTATAACAATTGGAATAAAAGTGACAAAATATTTTTCCCGTAAAATTATTTTAAAAAATGGAATCTTAAAATACCATTGAGGAGCATGAAAGACTCTACATTATTAAGATTATCAAATCAAAGGTCTAAGACCGCCAAAACGCAAGTTTCAAACATTTTTTGACGAAACATAAAGTATTCTGTACGCTGTACAAACTCACGGTTTCGGTCCCCTCAGTTTGAAAAAAAAAAAAAAAAAAAATAAGTCGATAAAAACCAATGTCGAAAGAATTCCGGTGGTCGCCAGAACCTCCCCCCCCCCTCCTCCTAATATCATCGAAGATAGTGTAAATTTTAAATTTTTGGGCTTCAATTTTGAATAACTTCATAAGAGACCAGCCGAATCCACTCCCGCCATAACATGGAATTCCAGTTTCGAAAATTCGCTGGAGGAAAGTATTCGAACCTCTCCCATTTTTTTTTTTAAATTTTTTTTTTAACATTCCCAAAAATGGTCTTTTCTGGGAAAGTGCCCCGTCCCCTCTTCTCTTTCGGCGTTATCAATGAAGAATGTTTTAAATCTCGTTTTTAGTGCCTAAATTTCGAAAATTTTCTGGGGTGAGCCGCCTGAAAACTCTTTTTCCTAACATCACTGAAGGTCAGCAAGAATTTCGTTTTCAGAACATAACTTTCGAGAAACTGCCGGTGCCCTACTCTTTACCAAAAAAGGCTTTTAAGACTTCAGTTTGAAAATTTTCTGGTGAATGGAATCTATCTCGACTTAAAATCACCAAAGATCTTCTTAAACGGCGTTTTCAGAGCTAATATATTTTTTAAATTTTCAGAGAAGAGCCCCCGGAACCGCTCTTCATACCATATACTGGAAAATAATTTAAAATTCTGTTTTTGGATTTCCACTTCCGAAGAATTGCAGCAGGAGAAATCCTGAACCCACGATCCCCCAACATCACCAAATATTATCTAAAATTGAGTTTTTAAGACTGCAATATAAAATTTTCCCTGGGAGAAGCCCCCCGGACCCCCCTATTTCAGACTCAAATTTAATCTTTCCATTAAGTTTATATTGCTAATACTTTAATGACTCCCAGAAGCCATAAAGCTAAGTCCTCTCTCTCTCTCTCTTTGTATTGATACATGCGTTTGAAAAAAAATTTAGAGGCTGCCAAATTCGTACTCGACCCCTCCCACCAGGTTTTTGACCTCGCATCGAGTCTGGGGGTCGTCAGGGTATGGCAGTATAAAAAAGGGAATGTTTCTGACAGGGCCCAGTAATGTATGTTTGTGCCGAAGAACCCATCACGTTCTAAGACGGCCCTAGTCTTTCACCCATGAACATCGCTAGATCAGTTTCATATAACAGGGCAATTTATTTACTTGTTATGATTGCAGAAAAGGACATACTAGCCAAGCAGTGTTATCATTACGAAAGTAGTCAATCAAGTTCCGGACATTATAAAAATACTTAAATGGACAATTACAATCACAAAATTAGGTTTAGCTAATACTGTATCAATTTGTTCACCATTAAAGCGCAGAAGTGTTCCTATCTGTTAAATTTTGTTTAAATAATACACATTTAGTTGTTAAGCATAATTTCCTCATATTTAAGTGATATCCCCAATCGGTAGGTAAAATTCAATATCTATAAGAGCTATGGGGCCGCTTCATCGCCTAATGCCAGGGCCGATTTTTTCAACCAATCCGCCACTGAGTGTAGCGCACTACTTTTTTAAAAAAGTAGTATAGTGAGTAGTTCGATACAAGAAAATAGTAGTTTTTAACGATTTCTGGAAACTATTTTGAAATAAACTTAAAAAAAAAAAAAAAAAATCATGGTTCAAACGAATTTGACTGGCGCAAATTCAACACAAGTACATCAGCGGATGCAATGAGAAATAAGAATAATAAAAATACAAGCTGGACGCCATTAGTTTGTTTGCCATCGTTGTTTTCATATTTCGCCAATATTTTTATTGAATATACAGTAGGGTGGGCCGAAATAAGCTGATTTTTGTTTTTTTTTCGAAATCAATTTTTGGATAGCGCGCAAAAATTGTGTAGTGAGCTACTTAGCACTCACATAAAATTTCTTAGATATTAAAAAATATCTAGCCGGCCTTATTTGACACTGAAAAACGGGAAAAAAAAGAAAAAAGAAAAATGAATTTATGTCAAAATTTTTTTTTTCAAAATAAATTCCAAATAATTTTCTGGAATGCAACGAAAATGTTATATAATGAACCAGTTCGAGCTCATAAAATGGTTAATTGATTTTAAAGAGCATTTAACCGCACCTTTTGTGACATCAAAAATTGGAGAAAAATGAAAAAATATTGTATTTTTTTAAAGACCAATGTTAAAATTATTTTTCAAAATTAAATCATAGACTGATTAATTAAATAGCACTATTAATCGTAATAACTGTTATCACGCAATAGTATCATACATTTTCTAGAATTACGTATAGAGAGAATAATTTTTTTTAAAAAAATCTACAAATTTGATTTATAATACCTCATGCATAATGAATATTATTTTTTCGAATAATATTGTCCCTTGTTGTCGAATGATGGAAATTCTTTCCAACCTTGAAGTTAGGCACGAATATATCCATCACGTGCAGTTTCACCACAAACTTTTAATGTAGCTTAGATTATTAGTTTCACACAACGCTCCACAACCAGCGTGTGGCAGGGAAATTTCTCCAAAGTTAACTCTGTAGGCTGTTCTTTGCCCATTTCTATCAATTCTTGGTCTTTTAGATGCTTTTAGGTGGTCCTGTTACAACACAGTTTGCCCAATCAACAGAATCAACGGCTTCAAAAATTTTTTTAGACCGCTTAAAAAATCGCACACCATCCGAGTTCTCCGTCTTCTCATTTCTAGAGTTGAGAATGGGCCTAACTGCTAATTCCCGAGAGTCAAACAACATTGTCAACAGTAGCTGTTCGGGATGAGCGAAATATACATCATTTGAGAGAACTTTGAAAATTATCTGCTTAACGTTGTCTGGAAACTGCCTTACAAGAGAAATCATTTTCCAAAAATGTTGCGCATCATACTGGCAGTTCGATTTCATTTTCATTCCAAACCTCATTGAATCATAAACTAGCATTACATACTTTACAATTACAAGCAGTGTAAGATCAATAATACATATAATAATAGATTAATGAATACGGTTTGTATTCAGTACGTTACCGCCCTACAGCCAGGACTAAGGCAGAAATGAACTGGGCGGTGTATTTCATGAAACGGTTTGTTAGTTGTCAGTCATCGTGCATGACTGAGTTTGCCTGGGCTATTGTCATCCACGCTAGAAGGGTAACTACCATCTTTTACGGCAAGACAGATTCGATACAAATACTATTGTTGAGTATTTACATTTTTTATATGTACCATATCCAAAGCCAGATGATTGCAGCCAATTTTATCAAATTTGACCACTGGATTTTTTTCAATCTCTAAGAAGCTGTCCGATTGCTCCAGAATATGAATGTGGCCCCTTTATGCAAGATGCCTCAGTGGGCACTCATTAGTATGCAGCAGACAAATGTTCCAATATAAAGGTCTTTTAAAATATGTCTCAAAAAAAAAAAGGAATTACTCCACCTTTCCATCCCGTATTTACATTTGTTCCGTCGCATCCAATAACCGATTAGTGGAGCAAGCTCATATAATACTTTTTTGCAAAGCCTATATATACTTTGCGAAATTTCTTTTGCACTTTCCCCAGCTATTAGCAATATATGACCGATGTACTTGCTACCTGGCTCTTCTATCAGTGCTACATGTGTTTCAGATGCTAATTTTTGATGGTCCAGATGTCTTTTGAAGATTGCATCTTTGCAGCCGTCAGTTTAGTCAGTTTAAAGGATGGAAATTGTTTTATATACTTAAGGGCTCTATTTGTCAAAGATATCTATATTAGTAGTAAAATAATCTTAGGAATAGTAAAAGCAGTTGAGCGCCGTTTATTAACAAGGAGAAATAATTCGAACCACAGATAACAAAATTAGCATCCTGTATAACTATTTATATTTGAGTGTGTGCATTTTTTAAAATTGGCGAACAAATGTCGCTGAAAATTGATTGAATTTTCAATGTATACCCCAAGTAACGCATTATGTAGCAATTCAGTATTAGTACTTATTTCAAAACTACTTTTTAACGATTGTTGTCGATTTTTTTTTTCTCCGTGTTTCAGTCTTAAAGAGGCGCAGCTAAATATTCTACAGTGTAGAAAAGTCTTTGAGGGTTACAACTGATACCTCTACTGTTTGTTGGAACTAGTTTCAATTGATTCATTTTTTGGAACCCTCCCTCCCTCCCTTTTTTTAGGAAAAAGTACATTTTTGCTCTTTTTTTCAATTTTTCAAGGTCAAATAGGGCCGGCTAAATTTTAAATAAATTTAGCGAATTTTTTTGAGGGTGGTAACAGACCCATATAGCAACTTTTCCGCACTATCTAAAAACAGATTTCCAAAAAAAGGATTTTTGGCCCACCCTAATATACAGGGTGTTCCGTTTTAACCTGCAAGACCTTTATTTTCGCAACCGTTAGTCCTTCCAACTGCAAAAATGTTCAAAATGAGATACAGAGTTAAGATATTGAAAGTCTGAAGCAAAAATAAAAATGAGCCAAAAAATATAAAATTTAACTTTTTATACGGACCCAGGTCCCCTAACTAATATTTAGGGAAATAATTTCCATTGAAAACTATTACTAACACAAAAAAACTTGACATTTGTCCGACCAAAACTCACGGATATATTCGAGTTTAAAGTTTTAAGGGATCATACAAAAAATGAGATTGGAACTTATCGCCCTTTCAGAGGAATGTCAGATTGTCGAAGTAAATAAAATAAGTATTTATATTTTTCATTGCTATTCCAAAATAAATGCAAACGTTATGTCATGATACGCAAAAGCACACTACAAAAGCTCGAACAATTTGAAAAATGACACTATATGCACACATATAATTTGAAACCCTTGTTAACCGCTATATTTTCCACAAAGAGGTGTTATTGATGGCGAGTGTAAAGTGGTGTAAGTCACAAAACGCTGCGTTTCATAGCTCGGTGAATATTGGTCGTACTAATGCCAAACTTTTTCTATTGGGGGGCTGTTTCTATTGGGCAAGGGCTGTTATTATTCTTATATATTGCTGTTATTATTCGCATAAATCCCCCCCCCTTAAATTTATAACGCTTCCCCCAAAACGCGACCTTTTAGTGAAGAGACTGAACTCCTCTTAAAATAACTTCTCTGATAATCCCCCCCCCCAATGGGCACACCTGCTTTAGCTATTATTATTTGAATAAACCGATGGAACATTTTCTTTTCAAGATGTCTAATGGCGTTTCTCTGTAGCATATCTTAATATGCAGATGATGTAACTAGGGATGCCCATTCCCCCCGATTACGATGGAAAACCCCAGTTTTACCAAGTCCCCTCAAGAATTGCGACCCACTAATAAAAAAACTTAAATTCTTCTAAAATAACTTCTCCAAATGTTTCTTTGGTATAATCTGCCTCATGATCCCCCCCCCCCCCGACACAAACACATGAGAATCCTTGCTATAGCTATATTATTAGAATAACTTGCTAAAATATTTATTCACCAAGATAGCCTATGGCTTTCCTCTGTTGCAGATACTTATATAATAGGCTTTGCAGCCCCGCCACCCATAAAATGTTGAATTTAACGACCTAAATGTATCAATATATCGAAAATATCGATATTTTGAGTATTATATATATATATATATATATATATATATATATATATATATATATATATATATATATATATATATATATATATATATATATATATATATATATATATATATATATGGAGGAGCACACATAGAGTCGCGGGTTGTTTAGTTGCCGAAAAAGGGGTCGCGGCGGGAAAAAGGTTGGGAATCACTGCCTTAGAGAGTGGTACATCAACTCTAAAAAGGAAATTAAAATATTGTTCACAAAACAAACCTGGGCATCCTGTAGTATTTACTATAGCAAGGAAGAGCATGTATTAAATAATATCAGAGAAAATAAATCCATCCAAGCCATTAAATTGAGGAATTTTCATTCTTTCTAATGTTTAAATAATGAGCATTTCAATTTGTTTTAACTGTAGTTAGATTATATTTCTATTTGAGAAATTATGTTTGTGCCTAAAAATATGTTTTTTTATGAATACGTTTATTTTATATTAATTTATGTAAATAATTTAAAACTTATATAAGTAGTTTTCTCAGTAGGTTGTCAAAATCAACGATTTTACAGATTTTTCTAATGAATTTGCTGAGTGGGACCAAATAGTACCAGCGCGGGGCTACTTGAACCCAATTTTTAAAATTAGGAAAAAAAAATACAAAGGGTTAAAATTGTTGTTTAAAAAAGGCTTAAAGTGGTAGCAGCACGTCTGAAAAGTGGTAAAAACAAGGTTATCAGTTCACATTATGGGTTTACCCAAAAATTCAGAGTAAAACTGGCAAAAAATATGAAACTTCGGGTCCAAGTAGCCCCACTTTACGGTATCTTTAATGTTGCTTTCGAGATAGGGCGAGGCTCACCCCCGGAAAATTTTTGAAGTTTTTGCTTTAAAAACGCAGTTGTAGACGATCATCGCTAATGCTAGGAGGAGGAGTTTTCTCAACTTTTAAAACGTAGAAAGATAATATAATGTATATATTTAGGTATCTAGTTTGAAATTTTTTTCAAAATATTTCTTTTCTCATCGATAGTTCAAATGCCGTCTTCTTCCCGAAAAAAAGGAGTCACCCGAGGTGGAAAACTGTCCCCCACACCTTTGAAATATGAAATTCTGCGAAACATGGATTAAAAACATAATACTTTTTCAGAAACTTAAAAAATCATAATATATTTTCGAAACAATCTTAGCAAATTTCCTTTCCGCTCGCTGTTGCACCCCTGGCAGGAACTATTTACGCCAACCCTTTAGTACTTCCACTGCTCGAAATGCGATGTTTAATTCTATCTAATTGGCTCAATTTGTTAAAAATTGAAGATTCTGGAACAATGTGGTGATATAGTTGGCCTGTATAAAACTAGGTCCTAGATATTATAACTCTTTCTTTGAAAAAGATTTAATAAGAACATTTGGTGAAATTTATGTGTTTTATCTCTTACAGACAAAATAACACTTTCAGTTTTAGTGAAACCCGCTCTCTGTATTGGTAAAAAAGAGAGAAAAAACAGCAAACAAATCGTAATGTAGGTCAGCACGTGGGGAAAGAAACCTGTCCATTTGTTGCCAGTTCTTTTAATACGGCTTTTAAACGAGGGAGATCAGTCGGAGGACTGACTTTCACTCAACCGGTAATTTATATTCGGTGCGATCGTTAGCCATCAGAATTGGTGAAGGGTTGAAGTATTTAAGAAGGATGAATGAAGCTGTTCCCTAGCGGAGTTTATGCAACTGCTTTTCGTTTTTTTTTTTTTTTTTTTTTTTCAGAAATAGGAACTAGTTAAGTGCAGAAAAGTGCTTTCAGTGTTGTGAAGATAATTTATTCAAATCTCTATTTCTCTTCCTAGCTCAATTTTACAAATTCTTAGACGTTTATTAACCAATTCATATCTATTGTATGATATATTTCAAAGTGTTCAACATGGAAAATTTATTCTTTATTACAGTGATAGCCCTTCTGTTTGTGAATGAATGTCAGTCTTGCGCTTTGCCTTACTGGTGGAGTGAACAATTTCATTTTCCACCATTTTATCCCCAGTCAGGACAGCCAAAGAGCACGTATAACTACCGAGAAACGTATCGTCAAATTGACCCAAACAACTTTGTACGTATTCAAGAATATAGTGAATATACCTGGTGGGAACAAGATGCATCTAACAATAGACCTTCAAACACTGGATTTTTACCAGGAAATTTTGGCAGAGGAGTACAGAACGCAATGTTACCTAAAGGCACTGGCCACAAAGAAGTCCAACTTCATGGTGCAATTCCTCGCCAAGATCGCAATAATCACATTGATTCTAACAACATCGTTCCAGCTGGTGACACAAATGGTATAACTCACGATGACACAAATGGAATTGTCCCTGCTGGAGATCCTGTTGCTTTTGATGACACTAATGGAATGATGCCTGAAAATGAAGCTGGTATTAGCGAGATAAACCGTGAAGCAGAAAGAGAAAGAAATGAAAAGGAAAGAGAAAGTATAGAAATTAATGATTTAGAGGTTTCCGGAGAAAGTAAGGCTTCCTATGCAGTTACTAATACAGATCAGTCAGAAGGATTTTTTAATACATGGTTTGGTGGACAAGTACTCAATGAGACCAAGCCTTGTAAAGTTTCAGACGCTGATATTCATTCATTAAGAAGTATGATTGAAAAAATGTTTAGTTTTCCGAGGGAGCATATGGAACACCCTGAAACTAAAGAAAAAGCCAGAGATGATATCTTAAACAAGTTTCGTGCATTCGGCTTACAAGTGTGGACACAAAATTTTACGACACCGCCTCTGAAAAATCCGGTAAGCAGTTTTCTTTTCATGCTGATGAGCATTTTTTAAAATCAAAGTAAGATTTAAAATATAATTTTATTTCAATGAAAACGTGAAGTTTTTTGTTCAAAATATTTTTACTGCAAACTAAAAAAAGGTTGCTGTTATTATTGTTATCACCATATGCATTATTTCTGAAAGATGTTTCTTTAGGAGGGGGTTGGGCAACGCTATACCTCCCCCATTATTTGATCAAAAACTCCTTAGGTAAGGCATCATTTCAAGATTCTTTTCATTTCTTTCGGCGAAAAATAAAGAGTTAATTATCATTTTGGTTATTTTTCCGAAAAAGGCAATTTATTATGTTTCTTATTACGCCTTCCTTCAATTAATAGCGTTCCAAAATGACGACCCGGCACTCAAATGGGTGAGGACTTCGTGAAAAATACGAAGATCCTGAGTTCGAATTCCTATGCGCCGAAAAGTTGTTTTTTTGGAATTCTGATCGAAGTTTCCCTGAATATGTAACCTAAACTCATTGCAAGACTCTGAGCTAGTTTTCTTTTTTTTTTTTTTTAATCAGGAAACAAGACATTACTTTTTACGTATGGTAAATCACAGTATAAGATTTTAAAAATATTTTAACAAAATTACCAAAATAGAGACATCGATTTGAACTCATTTTGTTGTTTATGATTCATTCATTTACTGTATAGCATCTCAAGCTGCAGATCCAGTAGCGCAGTTGGTAAGAGCATGTCCTACTAAAAATGGGTTAAATTCAGTATAACTTTCAGTCGGTAGTAACTAAAACTTCAAATTTGACAATGGATTTTAAGGTCGTAAACTTCAAAAAAGGTTTTGTTTTATTTCTTTTATTATAATTGCAGTAATGTGGTTTGTAAATTCCTTCTCAGGTGTAGAATATTGGAGGAAAGAATTTTTCTCTCAACTTTTTTACTTATATATCGTTCAGGCATATGTGAGATTCTTGAATTGACGATAAAAAAAAAACTTTTTGAAGTTAATAAATAAAACTATGACAAGGAAACTTATGCTACTTGAAATACAATTTCTACATTTCGATTGGTAACCATCTTTTTTTCTCTGTTCTATAACTACTTACCATACACAAAATAATTCAGATTTGAAATTTGTAAAAACTCTGACCTTAATAATCTGAAATATGCACAAAGGGACAATAGTGCTAAAAAAAAATCTTGTATTGAAGTAGGACTTAATTTACTTTTAGCCGAATATCTAAAAATTCCTATAAAACTGAAGAAAGCAGGGTTTGTGATTTTTTTTAATTGTTTTTTAAAGAAATCAAAAAAGTCGTTTTTTTTTTACTTAAATCGAATTTTGATTTTTATGCAGATTTTTTTAAAATCTTCAAAAAATTGAAGTTATTAATTACTTTACATTTATAAACATAATATGTTTCATACACTAGATGATTTCTCAGTTTACTCTTAAAATTAGGATAAGTTCTCTAGATATTCAATATTTTTTTAAGATTTATAAATACGTAATAATATTTAGATAAGATATGATTTTGTTTCATGCTTTGCTTAGAGATTCTAAGGTTTCCATCATTATGTACGTTTTTAGTGTTAAATAATACGTTGAACAATTACTTTTCTGAACTGTATTAGTCATGCTGTATAAGAAAAACTGGAAATTTTTATTTTGTTCTGAACTGTAATTTTGCAGTAACAGCAATCTTTAAGAGTCTGAAAATCTGTCACACACAAAAATAGGGATCTATGTAGTTTTGCCGGTTGAAGTTAAGATTGTATAGTGCAGTGTAGTTACATCAGAGCATTACATTCTAAAAATGCAAAATGAATTTATAAAAATCAAATCAACTGATTTTAATTAATGATTTTCTTGAAAAAATCACTTGATTTAAATCATGATTTTCATCAAGATTTAAATCAAGCTGATTCAAATCAACGAAGTTTGGAAAAAAGTACTGGGGTTATCGTGACCGGGGGGCACCTCTTATGCAAATTAAGCCATAATTAAGTCACTTAGCAACCAACCCCCAAACTGCGGCTCGTATGGAGATGTCGAAACGGCTACGCTTTTACAAAAGTATATCAAATATTACAATTTTTTATAGATATGGTATAGTTTCTCTCTTTTAGTTAGTAAAACAATAGGGTGGAATTTTACTTCCTGATTAATTAGAAAAAAGTTAAGGAAAATGGAAAAAAGTAAAACTTTAGGAAAAGTTTTGCCTGATTTTTTTTTTTTTTTTTTCAAAATAAAGCGATAAAAAATGAGACAAAAAATCATATAATCTGAGTGTTTCAATCTCATTATTTAATAGTGCTAAATCCGGTTTTTAAAATATGTTATAATTTAAGCATTGTACAATCTTATTCTTATGTGATTAATATGTAAACTTATGTTTGTGTTCAGATTGAAAACAGCAAGTGCTCTACAGAACATTAAAATTTCATTGCATATCAAAGAAATTAAATTGTCATTTTTTTAAAAAACATGACCTAGAATACTCAGTACAATTTGAAAATTATAATTTATTTTAATTGATTAAAATGAACAATAATGTATGGGGGAAGGGTTTTATAAATTATACTTCTAATTCGTTGTACATCAAAGATAATTATAAATTTTGTTATTCTCAAATGAATTGCGTAGAAGAGATGAAATAAAAGGTCATAAGATTTCATATTTCCGAAATGAATTTTGAGGATGGTGCCAAATTTGGTATTAACCTCGCTTTTAGGTAATAAAAGTTTTCCAGCGAGATCATTTTGCAATTATTTCTATTTCGTATTTTTCCTGTAAAGTTTGCTTTTGCTTGTTCATCTGATTCATCTCTCTCTTTTTTTTTTTTAATGATTTTGTTGATTTCTTACTAATGTATTATACTGAATAATGAACATCGTCAAGAACACTTAGTGCTGAAACATTTGATAGTTCATCTCGATTTCAACATCATTTCTGGAAATGAATTCCTTATCTTGTATGTTAGTAATGTATTCATAAGATGATTCTGAAACTGTTGGGTAATTTATAAGACGATTCAGAGATTAACATGATTTAGACAAACAGGTTGGAGGCAATCTACTAAGTTTTTATTTTAAAATATCTTAGACCAAATAAATCCTTTTAATTGATGATTCAGGTTTTATAACGCTATAAATGTTAGAATGAATGCATAAAACTTTGGACTATAGATCAGAGGTTCCCTTATCTTGTATGTTAGTAATGTATTTATAATTAATTCATGTTATTTATAAGTTAACAGAATATGAATTCCATTTATTAAAGATAATTTGAATTCTATTGTCAGTAACGATGATTCTAAAACTGTTGGGTAATTTATAAGATGATTCAGAGATTTAGACAAAGAGGTTGGAGGCAATCGACTAAGTTTTTATTTTAAAATATCTTGGACCAAATAAATCCTTTTAATTGATGATTCAGGTTTTATAACGCTATAAATGTTAGAAATAATGCATAAAACTTTGGACTAAATCAGAGGTTCCCAAACTTTAGACCTTCGCGGACCCCCTCCGGAAAAATTACGAACTTCGCGAACCCCCCCCCCCCCCCCCCCCGCGCCAAAAAAAAATGATTTGACAAAGTTATATCTATTTTTTTGTAATTTATTTCTACGCTTTTTTTCCTTTAAATTTCTTCATTCATTGTTCTTAATATTTTTCAGAGCTCTTGTCTGGTTTTCATTTCTTACATTATTATTTTGAGTTATGAAAGTAAAATTCTATTTCAAATTCAATTAGGAATAAAAATGTTATCACTAAATTTCTGCATCAAGTTTACTAATAAAAAGGAACTTTGGAAGTTAGTGCACTGTTAGCCTAGTTTAAGTGCGTTAATTTTTCATATGAGTTGTATTTTTATGGCATATTAGGGTTTTAATTATTAACTGTGGTTCGGGCAAACCTACCCTGGCAGTGTCGTACGCGGACCCCCGGGGGGCCGCAGACCACAGTTTGGGAAACTCTGCTATAGATTATTTTAAATCCATGTACTTGCTATTTGGAGTTTTAACTTGCTCTGTAACTCTCGTTGTTTCTCTTTTTTTCCTTTTTCTTCTTACTAATGCATTTAAAGAAGCAGATCGTCTAAAAACTGACAGTAGTCAGGTTCATGGTAATGACATATTGTACTTCTGATTTCGAAACAACCGTTTTATTGATGATGTTGACCACCTTGATGGCTGCAAGGGCGTCTACTGACCTACTCCCTTCATTGATTTTTGATTTTACGTACATTATTTATGGATTCCTTTTCTGTTTGACTTCTTAGTCTTTCTTTTTTAAATAGAAAATGCAAAATACTTTTGATAAGATAAACTGATTCTTATTGTTCAACTCCAGTCGGTTACTTTTTCCACACATCTCTATCGCTACACATTACCTTAAATCCCCATGTTTTTTTATAGCAATATGAATAATGAAATACGAAATAGATCATATATTTAGTCATTAAAAAAATTTTATTTAAAAAAAAAGTCTATCGCCTTTTGTTGCATGGCTTTAGTTGAAAATATTGAGACATTTCACTCCCAAACACGTATCAATAGACAAATTCATTCTGTACGAAATCATTAGCAAGATGCTACTTTATGATTACTACTTTTTTTTATCCAAGTATTTTACTTAGTTTTATGTGGTTTTACTTATTTCTTTATGCATAGTTATTGCCGTAAAAATACTTCTACCAATCCTTTTTGTACCACCTGATATTTAGATTGTTGCTCTTACCGCCGTAGGTTTTATATTGTAATTAACTGAAATGAAAAAAAAAAAAAAAACTTAAGTTTAATGAAACTGCTCAAAGAGCTTAAAGTAATTTTTGAAACAAATATAGTCTATTCGTTTTTATATTATTCAATTAAAAGATTTATTTTCTACGTCTTAAATGCAAAAAGTAGTTGCAGTGCGAAAATAATTAGTGGGGATACATTGAAACATAAATCCTAACAAATTGCGAGAGCCAATTGGATATCGTTTTTACCATAAGAAAGTTTTCCCCCATTATTGTTGGCTCTCTGCAGCAGGTCTTCCGAAAATAAAGAAGAATTTGGTTCCCCCCAAAAGTTATGGTAATTTTGACATTTTTCTCTAAAATATTACCTTTTAAGAAATTCTATTATTAAACGCCTTGTTGCTGAGAAGCAATTATTAAAACTGACCCTATTTCCAGCAGCCCACATAGGAAATGCAATTGCATTCGTAACCAGCACAAAGTATTAATTTATATTTCATAATGTAATTCGTTTTGAGAAACCAAATGTCTTGGCGTGGACATAAGAAATAAAATAATAAAAGGTATATATAGGCCGTATAGAAAATGGAAAACATAGAGGTTGGCAGCTTTCATTAAAACTGATCTTGTAACAGTAGTCTGTCCAGAAAACACAGCTATAGGAAATTTATATTAAAAGAAAACTTTTTTATTTTATGTCACACGTTTCTTTTAGAAACCGAACGACTTGGAGAGATCATAAGAGTAAGAGTAATTATTGGTCGCAAAAAGGAAACTAAAAATTTGTAGTCTTTCTTTTTTTCCTCCTATTTTCCTGGGTCAATCATTTTGCTAAATCTTGTCATCCGTAACGGTCAAGCTTTTTTTTTTCCGAATTGATAGATCAGTTGTCTTGCGCCTTCATTAAAATTATTGAAGCATGAAATGATTTATTACTAATAAGCTTTAACATCGTAAATCTTAGTTCACGTATTTGACATGTACCGATTTGTAGTTCTCACTAATCCTACATGATTGAGTTTTAGATATCTTATAGTCTTCATTCTGTAAGATATTATGTTATTTCTTTTCGGTTAAGACATTCCAGTAAAAAAAATAACATTATTAAGTTTTAATTGTGTAAGAATTTCCCTTCTTTTCGAAATCTGTACAATCTAGCTTCATACCAATCTAGTTCCAATGTAGAGTCTGGTTCCAGTTCAACTGGAAGTACTTGGAAATATGTTTACTTTTTATCATACCGACTTTTACCCGTGAGTTTTTGTGTTTCTTTCGTAATTAACTTTACTCAAAATATTTAAATCAAAATATACATATGATGGAGAGCTTGGGGCGAACTGGATAGTTTTTATGATGACATATTCTAAAAAGAGAAGTGCTGAAGAAGGCGTAATTTTTGTAAAAACGAAAGAACATCTGCAAAGACTACAATATAAAACCGAGATATTTTTTAAAAAATTATAATTTAATTGGTTAATGGCTGGTCGTATTCAATAACCACGATGCATGGGGTGCCTTTGCTACGAGAAGTTGAACCTCTTCATTAGCATATACGACAACACGCGAAGATTTACATCACAAAGAGAGGTAAAAGCATTATGTCCTATTTCATACTAGCTCATGAATTATGCGTATTTGAAACAATAATGACAAAACATCGACCTTCAATGAACGTAGATTAGAAATGTTCACAGCGCACTTTGTTTCTTATATCTTTCAGTAACTTTATTCTCCAACAAAATTTTCTTTGGAGTTTTCTTAGGTGTTTTCTCTTTTCTACCAATTTAATTTTTTCATCGTGTATTGTAACAATCATTATTATTATTATTATCATAAGAACATTTTATTTGCTTTTATAGTTGTTCTCACTCCCTTTACTTTCTGACTCTTCTTTTTTTTCTTAGTGTTTTAAAGTGTAGCTACGTCCCCCCCCCCCAAAAAAAAAGAACTGGATTAATTCTTTTTGTCATTTTCAATAATGTAATAAATTTTATATCTGTTTTTGAAATAAAAATTGAGAAAAACAGAAATTCAAATGAAGAACTAAGAATACTGAAACAAGGAAAAAAGTAAGTGAATATTTCTTTAAAACTAATGCAACTGAAAATATCAAAAAATGTGAATTCAAACATATGTACTTAGTTTAGAAATAAAGGAGACAGCATAGAAAAACTTGGGCGGCAGGTGTGTGTGGGGGGGGGGGAGAGGGAATACATAGCTTTTGTACTCAATTCTTCAAACGATTCGGTTCTTATGGCATGCACAATTAGTTGAAGTCATCCTTGATGATATCCCAGACATATCCCAGACAAGTATGTTGAATAAATCAAGCAACATTTGCAATTTTTGTTAAAGATCTATCACCTTGAAAAACTAATTTGCGATTGTGTTAAACGCAATACATTTTATTCTGAGTGCATAAAAGCATAATATTTTACACCTTTTCATCAATTATTGTTCTGAAAATTGAAAAAATACAATGTGCCTTGTTTCCGATTTCTCAAAAGGGAGAAAATAAACGAATAGGAAGCCTTTTTCTCTCTGAAATAAGCAATGCCAAATGCGTGATCATGTGTGGAGTCTTTTCAAACAGTTGCGCGTTTAAAGGATAACTTTATGAAAAACGAAATCTCATTATATGTAGGAATCAAGTTTTATCTTTTCGAAGAAAAAGTAATTTCATTGCTGAAAATCACTTGCTTTCCAGATGTCACGTTTATGCGTTTATTGTGTTTTGTTTTGTGAATCATTTTTCCTTACAACTTTAAGAACCTTTAATCTTTACGGAAGAATATAGACATTTTTTATATATACACACACACACACACATAGATCTATTAAATCGCTGCGTAAATAACATTATGTCAAGTTTTGTGAAAATTGGTTCAGTAGGTTTTGTGTAAATAGCTAGTGTAGTTTTTAAACAATATACACTAGTTTTGTGGCTAATATTAAGATTCTGATAGCTCAATAACATAGAAAAAAATCATGTTTCTAAGTTATTTGCACTGATTGAGTTATAAAATACATTTGGTACACATAATGCCCCATGGTTCTTTAGGGCTTAATGCACTTATATTAGTCTCTCTAATTCAAAATGTTAAAAAAGTTTTTAATGTTACTGAGAGAACAAGAACATTTTTCTGTTGAAAACCATAACAAGAGAGGTATAAGTTAGTGACCAATAGCCAATTGGCATCAAATTTCGTTGGTCTCTTTTCAAATAATACTTTTCTCCATTACTAGATTTTATCGTAATGTCTTAGGATTACCATGTGGAGGTACGGTGTAGCTAGTGTATATGACATACAGGGACGCCCAGATGGGAGGTTACTGTGACCTTCCAAAAATTTTCTAATTCGGCAAATTTTGTCTGACGGCTCAATTATCATCGTTCGGTGAAATTTAGAGCTTCATTCGGCAAATAGGGACTTTCCGTTCTCCCAAAAATTTAAGTTCGGGTGGGGGGAGGGGGGGCTCTGATGACATAACAAGAAGGCCATGCCACATGTCGTGAAAAAACCTTGAATGGGACTCCAAAAATGCTTCGCACTACACATTATACAAGTATATTCCTAATAATTTTCCAATCTTTTCAACTTTGCTAGAAAGGCATAAATGTGACTTTCTATTTCTGAAGTAAAGCTAACTTGGCAATTTAAGCAATACTGCCAAGTTAGATTGTCCTAAATAAGGTTATGAAATATGAAACCTAACGATTTTACATTGTATATCTAGTCTGAAACTGGGCAGTGGCTTTCCAATTGAGTAGGCACGTTCCTGCTATTGGTCACTTTTTAGTTATATTTAATTAGGGTCTGTTTTATTCACAATATTTTTGCAATGTTATGAGATTTAAGAAAGCAACGTCTGAGGATATATTTTACAGACGCAGGACATAACACATAATTAAAGTGTGATGTTTTTGAAACTCGATATAAAAATGCTACTTGTGAGAACTCTTTTGCTGACCACTTTTGAGCAAGTCACATGGCAAGTGACGACTGCTAAGTTTTACATATATCTCAACAGTCACTAAAAACTAAAATAGTGACTTCTGATATACAATCTTGTTCAAAAAAATCTTACATGTATTGCCAATATCAGAGCTTAATTTCAAAAACAAAAAAGTGGAAACTCTGAAGTCTTCGGGTTTTTTTTTTTTTCATATTTACACAATGAGAGTTCCATCTAAATTGTAAAATCCCATCTAACTTATTTGAATTTCACATGACATTGAAAAGAAGTTTATGAGCTGAGTTCACGTAAGCGTTCATGCAAATTAAGCCCTGGTCCAGTCATGTATCATTTTCTTAACTTACTAAGAAGAGCAACTTCCCTGTTTGAAATTTTATTTTATTTTGAAATTTTTCGCAAGAATACAGAAATTTTTCAAAGAAGGGTGTTTTCTGCACGAAGTTTCTGTGTTTCTTTGATAAGAGATAACTTTTTCTTTATTTCAAGCAAAACATTTCAAACAGACTTTTATTTGCTACACGCACGTAAATTCCTTGATATTCCACGTCAACACTTTCCAGCGAATGAAATATAGCGCAAAACTAAATTGAGGCAGTGAGAAACAAAGGGATGTAAGTATACATTTTACAGTTTTGAGTAAAACACGTTTAAAGCTCAGATCCTATGTAGGCTTTTATTGATTTTCTTTTCAAAATCATACTGTATAGCAGCACCTACCAGAGCTACTAGTACTATCTCAAAACCGATAACATAAATGTTCACCTATCGTTTGTACAGGTTATCTCCATTTTTTTTTAACTTGGACACTTACATCTCTTTGCTTCTAACTGCCTGAATTTGTGTCAGCATAAATTGGGATTACATTGTGGGCGTAATCCATCGCGTTCCTTCATTCAATAGGATTGTACTCAAAATTTAATAACCGTTAGTTTTTTTTTTTCAATAAAAAAGAGCGTATGCCATACAGAATTAAACTGAATTAATCATATAAAGATTAAAACTGATAAAATCTGTTAAATTTTCTTAAAAAATTCATAAGTTATCCTCAGTGGCGCACGCAGGAATGTTGCAAAGGGAGGGTCCACGGTCGAAAGCCTCATTCTCATATTATACCCCAATACGCAGTCAAACATATTGACTTGATTTTCTCGATACCCGGGAACGAAAAACAGTAAAGAATAAACTATTGGATAAATAATTAGCATTATTCAATGAAATATATACTTTAATAAATAACCAGAAAGCAACATAATTTTCTCTTACTTTTCTCATAACTAAAAATGGATTTAAGTTCATAGAATCTCATTTTAATTTGCAATTACAAAACTAAAAACATGGTTATTACAGTGTATTCACCTTTCTGCTTCTTGTAGCAATTCGTTATGAAAACTGCACAGTATTTTTCCCATTTCTTTTTTTTTTTTTTAATTTTAACACGAGGGTTTTATTATTTCACTTATTAGAACTGAAATGATTGTTACATTTTTTTTTTGAAATTATTCAACGCATAAAATACATAAAATCGTAATCAATCGGTAAAAAAAAACAAGACCTATGGGAGGGGTCCGAACTCCCTAGACCCCTCCTTTGTGTGCGCCTCTTGTTATCCTCAACCATAACGATTACGAGAAAGGAGTGGTGTAATAAATTGAGGAAAGGATAAAATTGCGAGCAGTTTTAATAACATCGACTTTACGTGGGCATAAATTGACGTAAAACTATTTCAGGAGTACTTTTCTTACACTATAAATGGGTTCATTCATTCCACAACCACGTGAAATGAGATGCATACTGCCTGTTAGTGCTTCATTTAGTGAAATTTATTTCAAGAAATTATTTGTAAAGGGGTGAGGGAGTTTACTTAATCTAATTTATATACTGTTACCTGAAAGAAAATAAATTAAAATACACATTTAACCCTAAATTAAATGTGTTGGAAACAATTAACCCTCGTCCCCCCCCCAAAAAAAAACACAAAATTTTGAATTAAGTGTTTTTGGTTTTGGATTCCTTACGTTATGGAACCGAGGTGCATTTTACACTCATGTTGACCGGCCTTGTTCTTGGTAATGGAACAGTTTATTTATTTCTTTGATCTGCCCTCTGCCCTTGAAAGAAAGGTTAAAAGATAAAATAAAACATCGAAGAAAACACTGAATTGGAAAATAAAACAATAGATAAAAAGTAAAGGAGTTTATTTTCTTTTATCAAGCAACAAAATCTCCAAACGAAAGTAATAATGTAACAGGCATTGTTTATTACGAATTGAGGACCGCAGTCATTCTATCATTTAAACCTCGGTCTTTTAAAAGTGTCTGGTCACCAGAGCAGAGCAAAGAGCAATCATTGGTTCTGCTTGAAATCATCGCGGTCAACGGAGTGTCCGAATAACTTTCATTGTAAACTTTGACCGAGCAATTTAGTTTACACAAAATATTGCTTACCTTTATAAATTGGTTGTGCAACGATCCAAACATTAAGCTTTTATT
The DNA here is from genome assembly GCF_026930045.1 of Uloborus diversus. Classification (NCBI taxonomy): domain Eukaryota; kingdom Metazoa; phylum Arthropoda; class Arachnida; order Araneae; family Uloboridae; genus Uloborus; species Uloborus diversus. The sequence goes on from NC_072733.1 coordinate 70,854,045, forward strand.
GCCAATTCATATTTATCTGAAACTTAAAATTTAAAAACTTCGATAGATTTATTTGATCTTGCTGTCAATGTTTAAATGTTTTCCTCTTGCCTCGGTATTTATGTTTTAGAATGGTTTACTCGGAAATGGGATAATAACTTTCGATTAAGAACCCCTGACAAAAACAGTTTCGAAGCATAATACATATATTTCTTTTGCCATTTCCCCCCCCCCTACCGAATAGGAATAAAAGCACGTTAAAAAATCTCCTCATTAAATAGCCCTTTCACATAAAAAATAGTAATAATGTGGTATTATGTATCAAAATGAATGTAATATTCAATCAAAAATATTACGGGTTAATGCGCATTATTTGTTTCTATCTAGGTGGTTATTTAACAGGTTTTTTTTTAATGAAGTTTTTAGATTTTTTTTTTTCATAATGCAAAACATTGGTTTTTAGTTTTACATGTAAATCTATATACTTCTGCTGTTGTTGCCTGCAGTGCCGTCTTTACACATGGGCCTACTTGGGCAAAGCACACGACGCATACAGATTCTACGTCACACCATAAAACGAAGTTGTAGATCACAATGTATTAAAAAGAGGCTCAGATTGTTCTCGGGAGCCAATAAAGTCAAGACGAACTACTTGGTGTGCAGTTAAAAACTACTATAGGGTCAGGTGGAGTTAAATGAACAGTGAAAAAAAAAAAAAAATAAACAGTAGTTTCTGAACTTGTTATTTTATTTTTATTCGCACAATCATTTTTTACAGGTTATTTACGCCATAAGAAATATTTTGACACCACCTTTTTCATTTGCCAACATTTTTTTAGAAAGAAGTGATAACATTTCTGATTTTCTGTTTGACTGTTTTTATGAGGTTAAAAACTTTTTATCCTCTTATAATATCTTCATTTCTTATTTTGTCCATTAGTGCGCAACTTTTGAATGGCTACACATTTATAGGCTACGGAAATGTATAATAATCCTCTGAGAAGAGTTGGATAATTATTTTACATTTTAACGAAACTTATAACATTATTTATTTATTTATTTATTCATAGCGGATTATTTAGAATTTTAATGCCACGTTTAATAGTTCTTGCGGTAGACTTTATTTGCGGAATTTTCAACTTTGAATAGAACTTTTAGAATAGCTGTAGTGTCAAGACTACTGAAAACTCTCCACGACTACGTTAACGTAACTTTCCCGAGTTTCCTAATGTCACCAAAAACCATTATAATGAAAAGTATCTTTCAATCGTATGACCAAACTGGTGTTCTATGATGTTTACTTCAACTTGAGCGTTATTGTTTCGATGGAAGAGATTATGGCTGGGTTACGTGGTCATTTGTCGAGATTGAAGATAAATACTGGAGTTGGCGACTTATTTTGCATTTTAATAGATCTTTTCGTATAATTAAAAAACATTTGACGGAAAATGAAAATTTTTAACGCTGCTTTTGATTAATATGAATTTGATATTTTAATTTAAATAGAACTTTTAGAATGACTATTACACCAAGATTTCTGAAAACTCACGACGACCATATTACCACAACTCTGCCAAGATTGTGGCTGGTTCGCTACATTTCCGGGAATTATCGTTTTATTTTGGCTACATTAGCAGTGTCGAAAATAATACATTGTTTCCTGCTACTCATTCCTGTTTCTATGAAATCATACAACGAAAATTGCAAACATCGGAAATTTCATCGCAGTTATGCTCTTGGAAATTGTCCGAGACCTCCGTTCGTAATACAAAATTATTATAACGGAGGCCTCCATATTGTTCATAGGATATTCAATGCGATTACTTTCAGTTAGACGTGCCTCTAATTTGTAGCCATCGAACTTGGCAGTTTACTTCTTTTGCAACGTTTTGTAGGCGTAATTAAATGTGTCTTTATCGAAAGTTAGATTGTTGTTACTTTTGCGAAGTGCCCAATTTCTTAGTAGGAAGTACATACCAGTAATTTAAGCTTTAGCACATTAAATTACTTTTACATTCAACGTTGTTGAATGCATGACTTGAATAGAATGCAAAATTGATCTTCTGAAGATTTGGTGAGGTGATAAATTTTACTTTCCAGCTTTTTCTTACATGTACTTTTTTTTTTTAACAGAAACATTTTTCCGGCTTGATAAGAATCCACCCAATGTTTTTTTTTTTTTTTTTCAAAACATTCTTTTTGAAAATGTAGATGGAAGTTGATTAGGTTTAGATTAAGTTAAAATACAGATCTGAAAGATATATTTATGCTCTTGAAAAGATAAAAGTAGAATTTTTAGTACTTTAGGAATTCAAATGATACAATTCCAACCATAATTTAGACTAATGAATTTCGAAGGTATTTGAAACTGAGCTTTGAAACTAGATGGATTATTTTATTTCTTTTTTCTAGAAAATCTATAAATATTTCTTACTTAGAATTTTTTAAATCTAAGCACTTAAAAATTAATCTCAAAAAATTCTTGTTGATTGGTTGGTGTCATACCCACCTAAAGTCAAATTGGTTCATGTGCCACAATCACTGCTCTAGCAATGTCCACATGTGTCTATTGTTCAGCATAGGCAGTTTGTTATGAGAATTAATTAACGCATTCGATGTGTCTTAGATTGCTTTCAGCAACAGAAATTGTTTCGTCCCTTAATAGTTTTCATTATTTCCCTCTAAAAAGTGAGTTGATTGTCGTAAATGGCGAAAGCGTAAACACAAGAAAACTCTGGATTACAAACTTCGCATTTTCATGAATTTATCAACGAATATGCTCGTTTGTTCGATGCATTTTTTTTTTTTTTTTTTTGAAAGAGGATAACGTTATACCAGGTAATTTTTTTATTGTTTTGTGTGAATTTGTAAGAATATGTTTTTTTTTTTTTTTTTCAATCTTAAGCTTGGAAGAAGAATTTGATAACATTAGCAGAATAATTAGGGCTTTCATCTCCGCCTAGTTTAATAATTAATTTAACTAATTTTATTTTACTGCAGCATTTAGTTGGAATGGACAGTATGCAAAATATTTTCTTGAATATATTATCGTAGAACGAAATAAAAAATGTTTAACGCTGAGAATTTTCATCGCCAAAATAGTGCGATTATAGTTTAGGGTTATAGTTTTAGTATTGTGCGAGCAAAGAACCCTTGGCGAGATTTCGCATGTCAGTTGTAAACCATTTTTATTTTTTATCATGTGTGGATTAAAATGGTACAGAGATTACAGAATTCAAAAAGTTTAAAGAAGTAATGGAAGATCAATTAAAAAGAAAACTACCACCATGTATCCGTGGGAATTTTATTGATGTTGAATGACAGAATTAAATCATAACTCCGAAATTAGAAACATACGAAACAGAAAAAATTAAAATTAACCGATTCGGCAATTTGAGAAATAACTCAGCTGCAAATGTAAAACAATTAGCGCTAACCAAACAAGACAAATAAGTATCTTCTTCCTCTTTTGATAACACTGGTAAACAAAGTGTTTGTTACATGAAATATTTGTAGTGTTCTTATGGCCACAATGAAAATGTAGTTCCATCAAGAATTGATAAATATCGAATTCAACATCGGGGAAATGGCTGCTTACAACTACGAATTACGACATTTGCATTAATTTCTAACGTTTAGTAATGTTTCTTGAATTCTCATTTCTTTCTACGTGGACCAGAATATCCACAAGACTTTCAAAACTAATTTAAAAAGAATAAAACAAAAAAGTCATGCCTACAAACAAAAATTACTAGGCTTATTAGCATTTCCTACGCTACGGCGTGCGTTTGTTTTACCTTTTTCATCCGCCTTTGGACGGTGGCTGCAGTGCCCCTATAGTTTGTTGGAGTTGCGAATTCTGAAATTAAAGCAATAAAGAGCACTGAACACACCATTCTTATGTTGTGGAAAAGAACACTAGTGACCAGCGTATGGTCCGCGGTTTCTGGAAAGCATATTCAAACTTCACCCAGTAGGATTCGCAATTCCAATAAACTATAGGGGGCGCTGCAGCCACTGTCTAATGGCGAATGGAAAAGGTGAAGCAAACAAATGCCGTAACTTATAACTTACATTTACGCTTCGTGAATGGCAGTAATTTTTTATCGTGTTTGTGGGAAGCTTTCTTTTCTATTCTTCTGAAATTACATTACACCATAAACTGTCCGAAGCCTGTAACTTACCCGAAAGAAAACACGTGGAATGGAATGCTTTACCTTTTTCTGTAGTATTGTTAACCACCACAAGGTAGCGTACTCGAGTTTTGGTGATATTTGGAGCAAGTGGTATTCAAGATTATACAGTACATTGTTACAAATTGTATATAACAGAAAACATCATCATGGTTGAACTTTCGCACTTTTCCCGCCAAAAATTAGTAAATAAATAAATAAACTAAAATAAAATCAACAAAAAAAAAACTAAATTTAAAAGACAGCTTTGTGTTCCCCTAAAATTTGGGTGCCTCGGATCATTTTTCGCTTTGCCCTTGCGATAGTTAGGACCTGAGGTGGGGCTTTTACTTTATTAGTACTAATTAATCATTAAAAATTTGTTTCTTGAGGCCCCATTACTTATTTTCCTCTAACCTGACCGGTTGGTACAGTCAGTATGGCCATTGATTTCTGATGTTCAATTGAACAGTTATTTCACACAAGTATTTTTGGAAACATATTTTGCTAATTATAACTCTTGATGTTTTTGGCAAATTTAATATTAGCTGAAAACTTCAAGAATTTCCTCTATCCCATTGAGTTAACTAAGAGTAGCTACACACTCCCAGATTAAACATCAGTTAAATATTAAATTTCAGCTTTTTATTTTCATACACTTTTTCTCTTGTTAATCTAAAGGAAAAAGTTATTTTTTTTTCTTTTGGTGCAGGGCCCCTGTTAGCGCGGGGCCCGATTGGAGCCTTTTGATCTAATCAACCTAAGGCCGGCTCTGATGCTAACGCATATACTAGAAATAAACCTAGTACATTTCTCTGGATATTTCTGTTGCATAACATAAAAATTCAATAGTTTTGATACGTTTTACTATTCCTTGTCCCTTAAATTCAAGACCGAATTTTCATACTAAATTTCCAAAGAAGGAAATTATTTCACGCTAAGGAATAAACTTTCACTCTGTACTGAATTATCTAAGTTTGACCAATGTTTAGTCAACTACAAAACATTGGTCAAATAATATTAATAAAAATTAATTTACATAATTGAACCCTATTTCTCAAAATATATTTTACAATTGCGAAGCTAAAAGATCTTATAATAACCTTGACTTCTCTTTTGAAAAGTCACATGTTTTTTTTTTTTTCTTTTTTTGAAGCAAGGTTTTACTTTGATTTTACTTCCTTTAACTTATCTAAAATAGCGTATTTTGGCTGCTTCCAAAACTTTCATAAAGTCTTTTAAAAGTCTTTCTAATGCCTCGTGCTAAAATATAGCAATTCATAAAAAAAACTAAAAACTGCTTATTTTATGCAAGATATGCCATACCTTCATACCTACTGAGCTGTGCAAGTAATGTGAAAGTTCGTATGTCCACATTGGCGTAACTATGGGGTGGGGGGATGTTCCGAACCGCATGTCCGAACAAAAATTGCACAGGAGAAAAAAATCGCAAAACTTTTTTTCCTGAAAGGAAAAAAAAAAAAGATTTTCCTCTGAACAATATGTTGAAAAAATCCTTTTGACCCCTCCCCCTCCCCACCACCAACAGCATCATTATGGATCGCCTAAATATTGCTGTAGGACAAAAATGTCAAAAAATTCCGGAAAGTCTCTGAACACCATCTTATTCTCTAATGTTACCAAAAAGTGCCGACAGTCGCGTAAAAAAACTTCCACTGAGAGGCCCTTGAAACTCCCCTCTAGACCCATCATTTGGGCAATCATGGGGATCAAATGACACCCCGTCCTTAAATTTATAAATTATTTTCAAATAAAAAACGAACCGACTTCAAAAAACAAAGAGGAACTAAAAAGTAAAAAAAATAATTGGTCATACTTACATACGATTTCCTACCCAAACGTATAAATCAAATTTATTTTACAATTCCTGCACAAAAATCAACTAAACTAAATACCCAAGTATAAAATAAACACTGATTTTAATTACTATACGATGAATTATTTTAATACCTAACTAATTATATACGATGGCTTACTTTTTATTAACCATTTGAAGTCCGGGCCTCCTATAAACTACTACCTAACGTAACTGAGTAGGTTTAGTTTTGAAGACTTCAGCGTTTTGTTAAATTAGTGTTTAACTCAGGATAGGTGGGTTGTCATATACGTTACTGCTAAAATCCACTGTAGAGTTACATAATATGTACGAAACAATGAAAAAGTATGCTTTGGTTTTTCCAATAACTAAAATAAAATATTTAGATTTCGGATGTTTAGTTCTGATGCAAATTAGTATGCTAATTAATTAATATGTTGAAGTTTGCTGATCGTTTATTTAGTACTTTTGTTATATAGTTATCTTACCAACCCACTAGTACTCTCATTTTAGAATTAAGAGAGGGGGGGATATTTAAAACGTCAAAATGTGGTCCAAAATTAATAAGTGAAGGGGGGGAAGGGGTTCACGAGCGGTTTCTTTATAATATCTGATACCAGGGTCCACCGACTGATGTCAAACCCTGGTGTTAATCAAATTATGGTTTAAAAAAGGACAAAAGAAAAAAAAATCTCGAAGTGAAAAACAACGCATGGTTCCTTTTTTACTGCAAAATTATTTTATTTTAAGGATTCAAAATTTTTACTCGTTTCATACTTTCACGCAATTCTAATTTTGCCCCATTTCTTTTAAATCACGTGTCGCTAACATATAACTTACGCTTGACGATTCTACAATGTTTTTTTCACTACCCTTTAGCAATGAACCATCGGACAAATGAGGCTTAATTACTTCACTTTCAGCGCTTTCGCAGAGGGGAGAGAATCCTGAGTACCCGATCAGCATCGCAAATGCAGCGCCATCAGCACTGGCAATTTAGTGCCTTTCCGATTATTCAAGCTCGATTTTTCCCTAATTTGTCTCGCCAACCTGTTCCTAGATGTTGGCTTTTTTGTCAAATCACTCTTCCGTTTCGGATCGAAAGGCAGGTAACATACGTTTCTACTACCGATGTGGGTGTGAAATATCGTTGGCACTGCTTTATTTGATACACTTCTGCAATTGAGCACCGTTACGTCAGTATACGTTTTTTATCCTTTTAATTTCTTTTTAAATTTTAATATTTAAATTCCTGGGCTTATTTTTTGCTTTCGGTTTTTAGGAATGCTCTTTGTATTCAACTTTATTTGACGAATTTCTGTATTTGTAAACCATTTAGTTATTACATGTTCGCGCCTTCCGTAAAGGAATTATTGGCGCAAAATTTTCCAACTCGGATTGCAGCTTAAATTTTCATTTTAACCATCCAAGTCCATTTTGACTTTTTCTTTTGACATCTGTGCGCATGAACTAAAGCCAATATACTGGAGAAACCGACCGACAGCTTGACTACAATATTCACGTAGAACGTAGCACCATTCTGTAGTGGGAAGGTAAACGGTAGTATCTGCAGAAATGATTTCAGAGATATTTGAAGACAGATTTATTTTAGATTCCATAATAACAGTAGTGAAATGTTGGAATTCGACCTTTATTTTCGTGCTTTATTTTTGGTGGAAACCAAATAAGCAAGCTAGTACAATAAAGCCAAAGTACAATAGATGACAAAAGTACCAAAAAAATAAAAATAAAATTAAAAATTTGCATATACTGCGCTTTACCTTCCCACGGCAGCATTATCTTCCAAAAAAAAGTAGCAAACTTCGGATGTTTTGCTTGCATCGTTAAATTTTCGTATATGGACAAATTGGGGTTCAGTTCTTAAAGATTCGTAGCGGCGGTAGTTGGAGAAACATTTTTTTTAATCCAAAACAAAACAATGAAAAAAATCGAAAGTGTTTTCATCATGAAAAATTCATCAAATTTCATAAGCACGGCATACTTTTAAAGATTTTTTTCACCGCTTTTGGCGAAAAATAAACAGAAAACTCACATTGTTGCGGTATTTCGAAAAAAAATGGTTTTTTCTGTTTTCAATACGCATTGCTTTAATTTATAACGCCCCACGAGTTAAATCGTATAGCAGTTGGTTTGAGCATCGTGCTTAAAACGCAATGATCGTGGGTTCACCATTTTGGTTTAACTTAGATCCAAATTTCCACGATTTTTGTGTGTGTGTGTGTGCGTGCAGAGGAGGGAGCCCCCCCCCCCTCCCTTCATACTTCATAAAACTACAAACGTAAGCAGGCATCATTTGTTCTTCTTTTTCACCGCCATTGGCGAAAAGTAAACAACGAATTCACATTGTTAGTTTTTCGAAAAATTTCCGTTAAAAAAAAATTAGATGTTTTTCGCTATCAAGCGTGAATGCTGCGCACGGGTCAGCTTGTTATTACTGTTGTTATTATTATTATTTTTGTTATTATTAGGCAGTTATCCTTCAAAATTTCAAATTGTGAAAGAAAACAAAAGCTGGTTTTTTAAGCAATAAATTTTGATTACTTTTACAGAAAATTTAATTTTTTATTTATTTATTTATTTTTTATTTTTATTTTTATTTTTATTTTTTTTTTTTTGAATATGTGGCGCAAATCTATACAGAAGCTTAATTTACTTTCTTTTACCTGTATGCCTGTATTTACCGTTTGAAACAAAGTACAAAATACTGATTCTACTACATTGCAATCTTTCTTAAAAAGTACTCAATTAATGTATAACATTAATATTGAACTAGTTATCTATTTTTTAAATGTATATAAGCCAGGTGAATCGATTGACTTGGCTTAAAATATCAGTAAAACATAATGATTTTTAGTCACTTTTTCTTTTTTAATGCAAATTTAAACTCTTATTTTTTTAAACCGCTGTTGCAAAAAAAAAAAAAAAATAGCTAGTTAATTGCTCAATTAAGATGTTATTTCATACAACGCTCGGTTGTACTTTAATTAATATTTATTATAATTAACTTCGAAATTCCGTTTTATATCACAACAGTGTCAAGTAAAATTTCCTAATTTGTTAGTCACGAAAATGTTTTTACCCATCCTATTCGTAGCCGTTTTATTAAGAAAGAGCGAGAAATTATAAAAGAGTTTTAAAAGATTGTTTTGGCAAATTAAACAACGGAAAATATCTTTCTATCAAACGGCACGACCTTAAAGGTCACGAAACTGGATAAAATTCTGTATTTAGGTCAATTCTCATTAGATATGAGCCCAGCTAAAACGGTGTGACTGCATGGGTCCTAGTTCAAAGTTGCTAGTTTGGCTCCAGAGATGCAATGGCGTTTTTATTGGAATTAACAATTCCTTTTTTAATCACTAGTAAATATTACATCCGAAAAAGTTTTGTTTTGTTTTGTTATACTTTGCTATTTATTTTAACTTCGACATATTTAAAATTTTTTTTAAACATTTCATTTTCCTCCGCCTGCTTCAGGTTAACCGCACACAATTTGTTAGTCTCTTCACTTTTCTCGCCTTTTAGTTGGAAAACACTTTTTCAGTTTTCACTATACTATATTTTCAGCGACCATTTTAAATTAAAGGGTTAAATAGCAATTAATCTTGTTAATTTTGTATAAGAAAAGTACTACAAGGTTTTCTTTTATTTTTTGGTCACTACACTGCGATTGCAAACATTTTGGCATTTAAATTAAAAGCAGTATCCCATTTACATGCAAGAACGAATCATTAAAAAAATAGTATTTAACCTTATTTAATCAGTAGTAAATGCACGTCAACTGTAAATTAACTGCAAAATTTAGTTTTAATTTCGCAGGAGTGTTAAGTAAATTTTCTTAATTTTTTAATTTTTTACCCACGAAGATGTTTTTAACCCCTCCCATATATGGACATTTTTCTAGAAAGAGCAAAAGATTATAAAAAAGTTTTAAAAAATTGATTTGGTTAATCTATTTTTAACAAAAGAAATAATCTTATTTTATTTTCCTGGAGGTTTCGGTTGAAAGTGAATCATGGCATACATAAATAATTTTGTTTTGTTATTTTCTTTAGTGATAAAACTGTTTTCCTGCTTCTGTCATTTTGATATCTTGTGACTTCAACAGTTTTAGATGTATCGCTATACTACAGTTTTAACTACCAATTTGTCCATTTATCTCTACCTCTACTACCTATTTGCACATTTATTGCTCATAATTCATTTCCTAATTTTAAACCGTTAGAAAGATTGCCTTCATACCTCTTCAAAATGTTGAAAAATGAAACTTGTTTTGATACATGCCAAACGTTTAAAATGTTTGGCGTTTCCTTTCTTGTTACTATTGTTTACTCGACGATTCCTTCTTACTTAAAACATGATGTTAACTTTCGTACCGCTTGAGCGATTGAGACTTTTAAAACAATGTCAACTAATTTACCGGCTTCATTTTGTAAACACCGTGAAAATGTTTTGCTTATGTAATGTACTTAAGTTGTTTTAGAAAAGCTATTACTATGTAGGTAGTGTGAGTAAGAATGAAGAAATCATTTTCCTTTTTTAATCTAATGCAACTTAGGTAATTATCCTATATTGACTACAACTCTTCTAATTGTGTATGTAATGCTTAATGGTTGAAAGTTTTTTTTTTTTTTTTTTTTTGAGGCATTCAAGGAAATGAGAGATGCAGATTAAAAGATGAGTTGTTTAGACATTTTAATTAAATGTTTGAAAGTTACTCATACATAGTTGCGAAATGAATACAGCTATTTTAAACAATTTCAAAAAACTGTCGGGAAGACTTGTCGGAAACGGGAACGGTGTTCAAATGAGGAAATTCAGTTTCTCATTGGTTTCTACTGCCATTATTGGTACAACACATTAACATCATTCTTTATCGTCTTGGAGCCAGATTAAATCGAGGTGTTGACATGTTTAACTGCTTCTTCTTCTATAAAAATGTTTTTCAATTTTTTCGTCCTATTTGCAAATTTTTCTATATTAGACCTTGTCAAGCCACCGTGGAGCATACGATTTCGGTAAGTACAGGATTACTTCTTCTAGGTGTAAGTTAAATTTTGATATGTTTCTAGATAAGCTACCTAAGGCTTGTCCAAAGAGTCGCCATTTTGTAAAAAATGTGTCAATGGTGGCTCAAATAGGCCCATAGATGGTAGTAGTCCAAAACAGAGTCGTTCCTGATGTGGTCGCTATCAGGTAAACTGAAACATCATACATTGCGCTTTACAATTGCATGAAAAATATGTGATATTTAAGAATAAGAGACATGTGCTTAAGTACAAGATAGGACGAATATATGATATTTAAGTATCCATTCTTTAATTACACTTGAGTGTAAATGTGTTGTTGTGTGTGTGCGATTCTTTATGTGACATGCATAAGTAAGAATAATAATGAGAAAATATCTTACAAGTTAAATTTCAGTAACAGAATTACAAATATAGAAAGTTAAATGAGAAAAAAATGTATTGAAAATACAACATATTTTCCATTGAGATACTTTATTTCACGCAGCTTTATTTCAGCTTTCTGATTGTGGGGCGTTATCAAAGAAGTGCTGATCAGCAAAGATGATTTCAGGAGGGCATGGTGTTAGCTATTCAAGAGGTGCTGGAAGAGAGTATTAACTTCTGTAATTAATATTGATGCGTGTTCATCTTTTCCCACTGTTTCATTCTTTCACAGAGAGAAATATTTTGACAGAGTAACAGACAGTAATATAATATCCATTTTCCTGTACTCTATCGTGTTATTTTGAAGTATTTTGTGCTGTTCTTAGGTTATTTATAATATCAAACGAGTTCAAAACATTTCCTGCGTGTTGTTTTGAATGCATGAACGAAAAATCTTTTGGTAGTTCTTTATTTAAAGTGCAAGTTATAATTTTCATAATCAAAAAGGCGGACTATTGCTTTTCATATTTTAAGCTATTCTTTTAGTTTAGAAGTTTTTCTCTTCGGAAAATGCACTCCCACATAACCAGCACTTGTAACCAGGTGCTGTTTTTCGTCAAAATAATTTATGTCCTATAAGTTTAAACATATGATAACAGCATGACAAGCGATTTGAAATACAAATGAACAGTAGACACTTTCAAAATGCTTACTTTCGTTAGAGTGGCAGCGAGGGAGGGAGGATATTCACCTGCCTGAACTTCTCGTTTTAACATATCGCTCATTTGGAAGAAGAATGCCACAGTACGAAGAAATGAAATTTTACAGGAAAAGCGTTTGAAGTTGAACTCTTCAGGCAATTTGCATTCAGAAAAGGATATTTGCTGTGCTCTCCAGTGGTTAATATTCGAACAAAAAATCTGTTATTATTTTCCAAAGAAGATAACTTTATTTGAAGGCCTTTAAGCGGAAAAAAAAGAAAATTAAAAATTTCGTATTGTGGCACTCTTTTTCCAAATGAGTGATGTAATTCTAATTCTAATACGGTAGTTTTATATACATTTAAGGATTGTTATGATCGTCCCTTCCCCAGAAGATAAATTCTAGCTGCGCTAGTGACACTCACATTAATTGTGTGTTAAAAAAAATTAAAAAAATTACAATTCCCTTTTTTTTTTCGAAAATAAAAAGAACGCAAAAATAAATAGCAAATGCGTAATAGAAAACATAAATAATTTTTATGTTACCTACTAAGAAGTTAACTAACTCCGTGAACTAGGGAAAAAGGTTTTTCTTCAGACTTCTTCCGTTTGATTTTTGTATTTTTCAAAACTCAGGCGTAGAATTTTTTTTATCCTAGTAACCTGGTAACTAACTCATCTTATTAGTTGCCGGTATTCTATTCCATTAGAGCAATAATCAGTATTCTCATTTCATTCAAATATTCAAATGCGTATAAAAACAGGAAGAATTCTGAAGAAAGTGACTATCGAATGTGAATGAAAAGTTAAACAGCACTTTTCCCCACTATTCGAAAACTAGTAAGTTGGTTTAATTGTCTTCCCATTTAATGTTGAATACCTTTCATGAATGCTTATTTCCCGTGTTTTGAAATGAAAAAAAAAAAAAAAAAACTTGGCGCAAATATTCCGAAACCAATTTTTCCTTGATTCGTTTAATATCACATTTAAGCATTTTCAGCATCATAAGATACAAAGTTGCAGTGATATCGCAATAAATGTAAATGCTATTTTAATTACGTCTTATGAAGGTGAATTGTTTATATTTATCAATCGATGTGACTAGCGCAGCCGGAAATACATTTTGGAAGGGGGTTGGGTGATCAAAAAACCTTCTGGAGGGTTTTTCGATGAAAACTCCCAACTGGAGGGGAGTTTTTTTTAAATCAAAAATACTCTCTGGAGGGGGGGGGGAGGTTTGATCAAAAATACGTCCTAAAGAGAATTTCTTGATCAAAAATACCTTCTGAAGGATTTTTTTTTTATCATAACAGCTCTTTCATATGCATTAACTACTGTATTAGAATTTGCATTAATGTTCAAACCAATAGCTCTAGGGGGTGGTCACTCCCAGCCCCTCCCCCCAATCGCTGTGCCACTGATCGGTGCAGATATAACTTTATCTCGTCAGCTATTTACATGCTTTATGAATATTACTCGGAAAAGCTCAGAAGTACTCATCTAAGGGGGGGGGGGACATGCGCAGATTGCGCCATTAAAATTTTTAGGGGGCTGTTTTGAGGTACATTTTGCTCATTTGGGAGGGGGGCTCTTGCTTTGAGGGGGGGTCTGTCTTTCGTGATATTTAGGGGGTGCGCCGTAACTCTTAAGGGGGCGCCCCTGTAATACCTTACTAGCATTGTTAGATATAGTAAATGGCGTCCTCGCTATTATAAAAACATATAAGTTTAAATCATGCACTCAATTATGCAGCCGTGGGAAGATAAAGCGCAGTATCTGCAGAATGAGGTTTTGATACATTTGTTTGGAAACGCGTTTTGGATTCCATACTAACAATATAGGGAAATGCTGGAACTTAACGTTTTTTTCGCGTTTTATTTTCAGCGGAAACCAAATAAGCAAGGTTGTACTTAACGAAGCTAGAGTACAATAAATGACAAAAATGTAAAAAAAACTAAAAATGAAAAATTTGCTGATACTCCGCTTTACCTTCCCATGGCATATTATTAAGTGGAACTTATAAGCAATTCAATTATTTAAAAATCATAAGAATAACGATAGTCGCAGTCAGTTGGGGTAATAATACATGAAATACATCGGCAGCTCAGTCAGTTCCAGCCGAGGACTGCAGTTTCGTGCTTATTAGCACTCATCAGGCCGGCATAGGAGTGACTAAGCTGGAGGTGGAAAACCTCTTAAGGAAAGAACCTCTTCTTTAAAAAAAACTTCTCTTCCTTCCTTAAATGAACCTCTTCCTTAAGGAAAGAAACCTCTTTGGAAAACCTTAAGAGGTTTTCCACCTTCAAATCAGTCACTCTTATGCCGGGCTGATGAGTGCTAATAAGCACGAAACTGCAGTCCTCGGCTGGAATTAACTGAACTGGCGGTGCATTGCATGTATTTCTGCCTTAGCCCTGGATATAGGGCGGTAACTTACTGAACATACCTGCCTTGCCTTCAATATTCGAGTTGAAATGAACCATTGTTTCGGTCACTCGTCTGGTCAGTGCTAATTCTGTATTAGCTACCAGTTTGTTTGGTACTCTAGGCTTCCTTAAGAGGTTTTCCACCTCCAGCTCAGTCACTCCTATGCCGGGCTGATGAGTGATAATAAGCACGAAACTGCAGTCCTCGGCTGGAATTGACTGAGCTGGCGGTATATTTCATGTATTTCTGCCTTAGCCCTGGCTATAGGGCGGTAACTTACTTAACAGGCTTATAATACATTCTAAATGGATTAAATAATTGCTATTCCTTAATTTTGGGTAACAATACTGTTACAAATTCTGTAAATAGTAATTATTTTCGTGATTAATTTGTTGTAATCCAGCTAAATCTGGCGTTTTATTCCATTATCTTTCATCTAAAATTATCTTAGTATCGTAACCTGTAAATAGTTTCTTGTAATTTACATACAACCCCCTAACATTCGACTGAAGTATAGGGTCCCCCCATTTCTGAACGATAAGGTTTGTGAATGGAATAAAAAAGAAGATATGAGAAATTTGTAGAACTTTGTAGGATTTTCTAAATATTTCTTCGTTCGGTATAAAACGCCGGGCGTCTTGTGAATGGGAGAGTTAGTTGGTTTGTTTTCTAACTGTGGAGTTTCGTTTCTCGTTGCGCTTCGCGCTGTGTTATTGCGTATTTTGATGTAAATGCGTGTTTTACCGTTGAGTTTACGGTGTTAATTGATATTTGCCTAATTGCTATGGTTAATTTAGCAGTTGTTAACGATATTTCTTGTGCATAATTGTAAATAAATCTCTTGTGTTTTCTCAAGAAAGTCGTCATTTAAAGAAAGTTTGAAGTTGCATCGGACTTGTAACAATACGTTACTTTACGAGTGCCAACAAATGCAATAAAAAGGAGTGGTGCGGTGTATTATGAGTTCATTACTTTTCGGGTGGAGTTTGGACCAAATCAGAATAATTGTTTCTTACGAAGAATCTACATCAGAATTCACTTTTTACTTGCAATTTCTATAAAAAAGTTTAATATATCGTCACTTCAGAGCAACAGTAAGACATGTAATTTCAGGAATAACAATATGATACCCTACTATTGCTCTGAGGCGACGATATGGTGATTCATAGCTTGGCTTGGTGTTTCGTTTCCTATCCCCGTCCCTGTCGTAGAAAGTTTTAATCCTGTAAACTGTTCCAAAGAAATAAGCCAGTATTTAAAACACAGTTTACTGTTTGTTTTTCACTATTAAGTCGAATAAATATTCACATTACGCAAGCCGTACGAAATAAAACTTTTAAATTTGTAGATGGTATTTAAATCCTCGTTTTTAATGTCCAGACTAATGGCCACCGCTTTCTTATCAATCAAAATGTCGATTTTCTTTCTTTCTTTTTTTTTTTTCGAGGAACTTCACAAGAGACCTTGGTCCGGTTGATTCATTCTTAACATTAAAACATTTCAGACAACTTCCTCCAAATTAAATAGGCCATTAGAAACAGACACACCCAAGATCACAAATATCACGGAACAATATTATTTCAAAAGTAGAGTCCAAAGTGAACAAGACATTTTTGTTCTTTCGTCAGGCTTTGATTGGAGTTGCATTTTTTATTTTATTGAGAATAATTCCAGTTTCATGCTTTGACAGACCGCAAAGCATAAGCTTCAGATTTTGATCTTAATTGATGTTGGATTAAAAAATGTCTTCTAGGCAAATACTAATGCTTTCGAATTTAATTAGGTTGAGCCAGTAATGGGTGTTGCTTCGAAATAAAAATTTAAACAAGTTTAACTACCACTTACATTTAAATGCTGGATTTCCATTTCAATAAATTCGACCTGTCTGTAAACATAACAGAGGTCATTAGAAACTTTAATTTTTCTTGAACGTCTATCATTATATAAATGAATAATTTTAGTTGATTAGTTTTTAGTGGAATTAATTCAATATGATTTAAACAAGTACCTTTAAATTTTTTATAGTGATAAGCATTTTTTAGCATATATACTACACTAAGGTAAAATTTTGTGTAGTTTTCTTTTGTTTGTGATATAATATAGCAATAAACAATGCAAAGAATAAATAACTACATCAACGTTATTAAAGTGCAAAATTGCCAAAAATATCGGATACATGTTTTTCTGGATTATAAGAAGCTCCTGTTTCACTGCAGGAAAAGTTTAGAGCTGTGGTTCTCAACCTAAGGGGCGTAGAAGAGTTTCAAGGGGGACGAGAATGTTTTTAAAAAATAAAATGAAAAGTTTAAACTATAATTGGCTTCCTTTAAAACAAAAATTTGCTACTATTCCTTATAGCTTAAAGCTTACTATACTACTACTAAATATAAGGAATATATAGTAGCTACTTTTTATTCCTTATATTTCCTATATCTCCATTGCAGTATTCCTTATTTCGTGGTCACAGGCAGGGGCGTGCACGGGGGGGGGGGTGAGAAGGGACACCTGTTGGCCCGGGCCCGAGTTTTTTTAAAATTAGGGGTGAAATATATATAGAGACGTAGAGGTAAACAATATTAAATAATATGGAGGGGCAGGAGGGGCGCCCGTGAAAGTCATTTGCGACGGGCCCCAAAATTTCTGTGCACCCCCTGGTCACAGGCAACTATTTTTGACATTATCGGCTTCTTTTTGATGTTTTCAATGTACTTTTCATCCATGCAACTTTGAATCTGGATTTACAGTATTAGCATACATAAAGTCAAAACATCGAGTAAGGCATTTAACATAACCAAACGTTGTTTTGTCACAGTTACCAACCTAATATTCAAAACCTTATCAATGACAAACTGTGGCAACATTTCCATTAATGATGTAAAAGTGACTAGTATCATGCTAACTTCATCTAATTCTAGATTTCCTCACATTAATTTGTATTTAGTTCGTTCATTCTTTGATTTCATGTCCTGTACTAATACAGTCGAACTCGCTTATAATGAGCCCTGATTTAACGAGAAACCGGATTTAGAGGTGAAATATTTGGTTGGTGCAATGTTAAGTCTACGGGAGCATAACTCGCTTTTAACGAGCAAACCCCGCTTTTAAACGAGCAATATTTTCTGATTCATAAAATTTATATTGACTTTCAGCTCTGCTTATCCTTTCTCGGAAAAATCCTTTAATATTCTAAAGTCAACTACTGAAATTCAGTGATGAGTCAAAAATCCTGAAAACAAGTGATAATGGCTATTTTTTTTTTTTTTAATTTGTGGAGTAAAGAAGCACTTAAAAATTATATTTGTATGTATAAGTGTATTCCTCAAAAACAATGACACAAGAAATAAGCATTAAAACAGTTTTAAAGCAAATTAATCAACTTTTATGTTATTGTACAGACGTTAAAAAAAAAAAAAAAAAAAGAAAAGCATCTATGATAAATTTTTATGAGTTTTTTCACGAACTTGCTTTTTGCGAGCACTCGGTTACAACGAGCAAATACCGCTGTCTCTTTTGCGCTCATTATAAGCGACTTCGACTGTATGTTCGAAATCAAGTTATGTGTAGTAATACTAAATTTTGAGTTATCTGTTTTCATTTAATAACCAGTTTTAGTAATGCTAATCAGCTTTAGTTTCAAATTCCCGTTTTCCAACTGTACTAAATGTATTTTTTTTGCCCAGACAGATACTTTCCCTCCTTATTTGAAAATATTTGAAATGTTATTGCATGCTATATCCATTTGCAGAAATGAGACATATTTACGCATATATTACCACAATTTTAATCTTTGGCTTTTAATTTTTACATATATATTCGATTACAAGTAATTATGCATTCATAGGGACTGGTGCACCAAAAAAGTGGGAGGTCAAAGAATTGTGTGGGGTTAAGGTGCATGGCCCCTGATTTTTTTTTTTTTTTTTTTTTTAAATAAAATTGGGCTATGTTCAAGGCTGTTAACATTACAGATTCTATGATCTCCAAAAAATGTGGAATGTGACCTCAAAAATCGGGACGGATGGCCCTCTTTTCCCTTTCCAATTCAAAGTTCATTTTTATGAAATAAGATGAGAAAAGGTCATTTGTATATATTCGGAATTTATAGTTTTTACTTTCGTAAAATTTATCAATCCACCCAATAAAAAATCATTTTTCAATTGATCATTAGTTTTTAACTCTGAAGAGTGCGGGGGGCAAGGCCCCTTTACTTTTGAAAGTGAGGGGGCAGTCGCCCCCCCCCCCCTTGCCCCCCTGTACGAGCCACCTATGCGCATAATAACATGAAGTATCAACTTTATTCAACTATGTTTTCTTGTGTTAAAGAAACAATGATTTGTACGTGTTCACTGTAAAAACGATTCAGAAACGTTCCTGGAAAATAATGAGCAGCTGATGTGCCCAATATCTGCCAGTAACATACCTTGCAAATTCCAGGAACTTTTTCCGCTAAAATTCAGTAACCTTCCTGATATTATCCTGGAAGCCTCCTGAAAAATTCAGAAATCTTCCCGTTTAAAACCAATCGTGTCTGTGGAAATAATATCTTGGGATCATTCTGATTTATCAAGGAAGTTAAAAGAGCATTATTGCAAACATGGCCAAAGCTATGCCAGGCTTGCAAGTAAGTTGCGAAAATTTTACTTGCCTGCAAATCTTGCAAAGCAATGCTGTCCACACTTTTTCGCTCCCTTTGAAAGCTTAATTAGCATGGACATGCCGTACATCAAGTAACACCAATACACTTTATAAATACGGTCAGTTAATCTTTAAACTGGGAGCTAAAAATATTTTTCACAACAGTGAAAAGTCTGCATTTTTGCGACTTGAAGCAATTTAGGAAACTTTTTGTCAAGAATACTTAATTTTTCCAGGAAGTGGATAAAAACCATTAAAATCCCGAAACGTGACACGGAAATACCCAGTAACGTTTCGGATTTTTTTTACAGTGTTGCGGGCGTGGCCGTACTTCTCACCAACACGTAGAAATCATTATTTTTCAAACACAAAAAATTTTTTAGAAAGGTAATACTTCATATTTTGTTACGTAATGGTTAATTAACTTTGAATCTGTTACAATTATAAGCCAAAGTTTAAAATTCTGGGAGTAAAGTGCAAAACATGTGCAAAAATGTCAGTCCCGTGAAAGTGAATGAAGCATTCAAGAACTGTTTAAATGTTTTATGTCTTAATGTATCGTCTACAAAGTTGCGACTCGAACCCGAGACTTCCTTGGGACTAATACATTTCCGTAGGGTCAGTAGTCTAGCTGAAAGAATACAATCTTCTTCGAGCTGTTACTCGAAATGGAATATCAAGCTGAAATAAAGGGGACAGTTCTGATATCTTAACACATGCTGAATACAGTCGAACTGGCTTAAAACGAGCCCTGATTTAACGAGAACTCTGATTTAGCGATCAAATCAAAAATGCTTGGTTTATACAATGTTAAGTCTACGGGAGCATAACTCGCTTTTAACGAGCAAACCCCCCTTAAAGCGAGCAATATTTTTGTGATTCGTAAAATTTATATCAACTTCTAGCTCATCTTATCCTTTTTAGGTAAATTTTCTTTAACATTCCAAAGTCAACCAAAGGTAGTGATCAATCATAAACCCTGAGAACAAGCGATGATAGTACTTTTTTTTTAATTTGTGGAGTAAAGAAACATTTAAAAAGCATGTATGTGTGTATATGTATATTCCTCAAAAACAGTATCATAAGAAAGAGACAATCAGACGGTTCAAATCAAAGTAAATAACTTATTTGGTACAGGTTAAAAAGAAGAAGAAAAAAAAGTATGATGAATTTTATGATTTTTATCACGAATTCGCTTTTTACGAGAACTTTTGATATCGCGGTCCCTTTGCGTTCGTTATAAGTGAGTTCGACTGTAATTTGGGGAATGACCTGAAATATTTCGGTTTCCCATGTTATTTTCGAAAAGGCTGTTCGATTGATATGCAGATAAAAATTAAAGAACGAAAGCAAAGGACAAGACTATCTCCTTTGCTTATTGTACGTGATTTTCGAAGCATCGCGATGATGGATTCTTTATCAATAAAAATATCGACAACTATGCGGAAGACTTGTGTTTATGTGTATTTCTTTTTACGCTTTGTTAGTTGCATTTGAAGATTCAGAATGATATGGTTATAAATATAGTATCAACAGTCATTGTTTTACCCCAATTTGTACATTTTTCTTTAGTAAGCTTCTTTAAAAGGGAATTCATTTTCATCCACATGAAAAGTAAACAAAATTACTTTCTTCCTGTAGGAGAATTGATGTTCCAGTGAAAGTATTTTATTATTATTATACAGTTATGATTGCCTGCATTTCAACGACAGGTAGACTGCATTTTATTTTATGGAAATTGTGGCATTGTCAGGAGAATTCGTAAGGTTTGCAGTCAAATGTAAACATAGCAAACTATTTTCTGATAGTAATAAAATATTTTTTTCAGAAAAAAAGCTGATTTTTACAAAACGCTTTACAATCAGCAATTTTTCTGTTACAAGGCTTTTAGAAAAAAAAACATAGAGAAATAATAGCTTCTTCTCGTCAAACTATGTTTCTGATTGTAACAGAGCATGTTACAATCAGAAAAATAGCTGATTGTAATAAAACATTTACTACGAACTTAGTAAACAAAATTACTATCGTTCTGCAGAAGAATTGGATGTTGCAATGAAAGTAATTTTTTTTTTAGAATCATGAAGGCCTTCATTTCTGTGACAGGTAGGGGTGCCCATACCCTTCAAGTTCAATGGCACAAATCCCCCCCCCCCAAAAAAAAATTCTCAACACTCTTTCCCTTTTTTATTTTTTAACTTTCTTTTTTTATTTTATTTACTTTTTTTTAAATATTTTATTTATACATATGTTTTTAGTTCTCTTTTTTTATTTTATTTACTTTTTAAAAATATTATTTATTTATTGATTGATTTATTTTTAATCAATATTATTACTTAATTAGAAAAGTTCTGGGCTGCACCAATGACATACACACAAACTAAATAAATGAATGAAATAAAATATAAACAGAATAGAATAAGATAATTTAAATTGAAAATAAATCAATAAAAAAAATTTTAAAATTTTTAAAAATCCTCCCCAAAAATTTTTATGGCGCAACTTGCGCCAAAATCCTCCCCTGTGGGCATCCCCGAGTGACAGGCATATTTTTCATTGTTTTGCACTTTATCTATGTTTAAAATTTTAAGTAAGCAATTTTTCTGATTGTAAAAAAACGACTCTGATGACAATAACGGATTTCATTTTTGTCGGCTTTAAAAAAAATTATTAAAAAGCGATGTTTTACTGATTCTTTTTAGCCGTCACTGCATGGAGATACCTAACTATTGTTACACTATAAATAATAAGTCCGGCATAACAAATTTGATGTTTTATCACTTTCACAAAAAAAATTTATTATCCTTTTGTTCAGTCGTAAACTACCTAAATGTACTCTTTTTTCCTTTGCAAGAAAATTAATTTAACTGCTCCATATCGGAAAACAGTCTGGACTTGAATTTAAATGTGTCATTGTGCTTCTAAAAACGTACTCGAAATTAAAACAATGCACTCAAAAAAAAAAAAAAAAAAGGGAAATCATAGTTATGCACTTTTCTTGTGTTGATAAACAACAAAAGAAAAAAATAAAGATATCATTACTTTTGTATACCTGATCTTGTTTCAGTGCAATGAATTTCTTTTCTTCTTCTTAAATATAAATTAGCAGACAATTTCTACACTGTAAAAAAAATCCGGAAACGTTTCTGAGTATATCGTGCAGCTGTGGTTCATGAAAGTTTCAAAAACGTTTCTGAGTATTTCGGAATCCTCTTTCTGTAATTTTCAGAAACGCTTCTGAGTATTTCGGAATCCTATTTCCGTAATTTCCAGAAATGTTTCTGAGTATTCTGTGCAGCTGTGGTTCATGAAAGTTTCGAAAACGTTTCCGAGTATTTTGGAATTCTCCAAACAATTTTCAAAAACGTTTCCGAGAATTTCGGAATCCTTTTTCCGTGATTTTTTTCGAAAATATAATTCTTTATTATAGTATTGCATATCATATCAGTTTCAATTCTTTCATATCTAAGAGCAATAATACAAGCAATTTTAGAATCATTCGTGGATTTTTTTTTTTCTGAATTTCTAATTTCAAATAGCATGGTTAACAGCATAACATATGCACAGTTATAAATTTTTGAAAATTTATGAAATAATATAGTAGTTTCATTCCTAATCACAAAATCGTCAGTGGGAGGGGAGGGGGTACTTTCTCAAAAGTAGGAATGTTAAACAATCTTAAACTTCAGTTTTTCTCTCAATATTTTCAAGACAAAATTAACAACATATTGTATTTTTAATGCAAAACTTAAAAACATATCTTGTATCAAACTTGATAGCTTTTATTTTCGGATAAAATTTGACAGAACTTACCTTCCCTTCGCGTCAAGTCTATTTCTCTGACGAACAAAGTGTACCGAAAAGTGCCAACAGAGAAATTGGTGAATTTAAATATGACATCAAGTCCACCTGTTGGAACCCTTCGGGGTGATTCTTCTGTTCTTGCTCTTTTCCAGTTCATCACAAATATAAATACTTAATCAAAATAGGTTACTGATTTTATTTTTACAATGTGCGCAAAATGCATTACATATTTTATTTATTAAAACATTGAATTCTATTGCATGATTACTCCATTTCATGTATACGAGGTTCCCCCCCCCCCACACCATAAGAGTGATGGTGAACCCATAAAATGCTATAAAGCGCCCCCCCCCCCTTAAAAAAATCAATCCCTGAAAATGTCATTTGCAGTCTGCGTGGTGAACGCCCCTCGTCTTCTCCCCATATGTACATTGTATATTAATAACATAGTATTTAAAAAAAGATCACTTTTAAAACAATGACATGAAATAATATTTCTTTTTATTTCGGCTTGTAAATGCAGCTGTTCCATTTTTGCCTCTGACTCATTCCTCCTGACTGTCCTATATTAAACTAGTATATCTACGAAGGAAATGTTATTTACCGAACAACTAATGTCAAGGAATTTTTTATTGTCAACCACATTTAACAAAATGAATAAGCACATGAATTAATTGCATAACTATGTTGCTTACTAATAGATAACTGGGCCATTTTCTAATGGTATAAATATTTTTAAATAAATGAATAAATTATAATAAAAAAAGATAAATAATACTGGCACATTTTTTGTGAAGTATATTACAATACTAGAAAACATTTGCATTACCATATTTTTAATGAATTAAACAATTGATTTTTTTAAACCAATGTATGTATATCCAAGTATTTCGAAATAACTTTTCTGTGATTGCTTTTCAAATATAAATCTTATTTCTTTTGCGTAATTAATCAGTTTCAATTGGTTACAACAAATAGTACACTGCTCACATAGGTATGTAGGATAACTTTAAATTAATTCGATAAACCCAAAAACAGTTACGATTGGAGCCTTATCAAATGCAAATCAACAAAAATATAAATGTATATAACAACATATTTTAAAATATTCATTAATACTTACAAGTGAACATGAGTGGAAGAAAATCTAAGTACCTCCATTACAACTGGATAAGTAATCCAAAGGGTTTCGTTTCATTAAGTATAAAAACGGGTGTTGAAACTATTCACGCTTGAACACACAATATATATGTAATCATGGTCGCACCGGAAATTGTAAAGAAGCAAATCGTTATTAACTAACTTAATAGCTGCGTTCATCGTCTAAAAAATCAAGGGTAGCCCAAAATGCAAAGGCGTAAAATTAGTTTCGACACAATTTACTACTCTCTAGACATGAAATAACAAGCAATCCAATGCTAAACAGTTGCTGACTGCAGCAACCATAGATAAAGAAAAAATAAGCTCTCGTTATTTTCGACTCACTGGCGCCAATGTTGGAAGGATAAAATACGTTTCGAAGCATTGCGCCTCACTTCCGCTTCTAGATTTTTTGATATAACAAAAAGCTTTCTGAATAATGAGGAGTTCGCTATTGGATGAAGGATTCTTACTATTTCGGAGACGTTTCCGATATATCCAGAAACGTTTCCGAAATTTGTTACAGTGTAAAACGTTCTTAAAACTTAAAAGAAAAGAAAAATTAAATAATTTGAAGTTTGTAACCAGATAATGTATTAATGCACACTGAATAATGTATCAGAGGAATAAATTTTGAAAATTTTCTTCAATTTCACTAAAGTATATCATGGAAGAAATGAAAAATAAATTCTTAGATTTTACAAAATAACTTTAAAAAATAAAGATTTCAATTCATGTTAAATCTCATTTTAGGAGCATAGTGACGGAAGAAAATTCAGTTATCCAAGTTTTAAATGTGATTACATGCAGCTTTTAAACACGTTTAATTGTGATTTTAGAGAATTCCTTTGAAAAACACATTTTTTATTAAATTTCATACCCATAATTTGCATTCAAGTTTCCGGAAACGAAGATTTTACCTATCAACAGTGTTTTAGATATGAAATAGTGGTGTAGCTCAAAGCTTACGACGAGAAATAATTTAACATTCTTAAAAACCTTTTAATGATTTAGGTCTTCAGTCATTGTACTAAAACATAATTTGTTTAGTATATTTTGATTCTGGTTAATTTACAGAAGTTAATATGATTAATTTATACTTGAATTCCTTTATTTGCTCTCTACATTTTTAGCTAAAAATAAGAAATACAAAATTCTGAAAATACATATCTAGCACGTTTGTGATTCTGATGCTTGTGAATTTAGCGTAAGAAATATCAATTCGAATTTATAAATACACAACAGAAAAGTAAAAAGCTGAATTATGGCTTTTCAATTAAATGTTCTAAAACGGTTTTTCTTTTGTCACTAGTTTTGAATGTGATTATAGAAATAGTATTTTGAAACACGTTTTTTAGTTAACCTTTATGTGTATGATTTTTAATAGTTCAAGGTCTCTCATTATACATGTTTCTTTAAATTTACGTTTGTTGCAGTAATATTATTAACTATTTCACTCTAACGTTAGCATATATACTGTTAAGAACCATTTGAAGCTATTATTGATAATTTGTATTGTACATTTTTAATACAAAATTGTATTATAAAACAATTATGTTGTTTATTTAAGTCCGACTACTATTATTATATTATTGCTATCCAACTAATGAAAACAGCTCTTTTATTTATTTAAAGTTAAATAAAAATGCTAAGCAATGGCACCATTTAATTTTTTCTTTTGAATTGAAAATAATTTTGTAATTTTAGAAATAGTGTCAAAAGTTTTTTGTTTATTATTATTATTTAAAAAAGTACATTTGAGGCAGTGAGAAGCAAAGGGATGTAAGTTTACATTTTCAAATTTTTAAAGATTAAGTCCTAGATTGGCTTTCATTGAATTTTTTTTCTAAATCATGCAGTATATAACAGCACCTACTAGAGCTACTAGTTGCCCCAAAACAGAGGAGAGGTTCACCTACCATTTGTACTGGTTATCTACAAATTTTTAGTTTTGCCATCCCTTTGCTTCTCACTGCCTCATTTAAAACACGTTATATTTAAATTGCTTTGTGTAAAACGTATGTTTAGAGCTCTGGATATGATTGATTAAATTTTACTCATTACATGCTACGCCTAAATTGATGTTCAAATAAATAAATAAATAAATAAATAAATAAATAAATAAAAAGAAAAAATATTGAAATATTTCTTTATACTTGAAAAACTATTGGAGCGTTGTCAGTTTTTCAGTTAGTAAACTCATTTTAACAATATGGAAATCAAAAATCAGAGCCAGTAGCAAAGATTGATTTAATTATTTTCAACCACAGGTGTTTCAGTTTCTTTTGTTAAAATATTAATATGCGAGTTGAACTGTATTAAACACTATTATCTACGAAAAAAAAGAGATGTGCTATAATGTTTCTAGTAACTTATGTGGCATATTTATAGGCTTCGTTTTCCAATTAACAATATAAAGTCACAAGCTCAAAGTTTGCATACATTATCCATTGCTTGCTTTCTAACTATTTCATCTTATATCTACAGAAAATCAATGTATGTGTTTCTTTTTTATTGCAAATTTGTCCCCTTTAATAATGACACATTTTATCCTCATTTGATCTAAGCAACTCTCCTTCGCATCTAAGCATCTAACGCTAAAGATTTTGCACTCTGTACATAATTTCTGAAATATTACTTTTGTAGCAGTTTTTCTCTTTGTGTAAATTATTATTTATTTCATTTTATTTCATTTTATTTTTTAAATTTAGTTTTTGCTTATGTAATCATACATTTAATTTTTCTCTTTTCCGAACTTTAACTGCATACAGGTTAACAGCTCATGAATATCCTGCGATAAACTCCGAAATATGAAGCCCTTTTCTTTTCTTTCTTTTATTTACTAGCTGCGTGCCTGGCGTTGCACGGGCTACTTAAAAAATGAAAGAGATATCCAATTGATGTTTTTGTATTACTCTGACATCAGTTTCTAAAGCGCTAAGGAGTAAATAAATACGCGTAATGCAAGGTTTGCAAAACACCATTAGAGCATATTTTTATCAAAAATCTCTTTAACGTTAATCATAGTTATCAATGATACAAGTTATGAGTATTTTCAATTAGCACAAAAGATGAAAATATATGCATTATCAACTATAATTTGTGCTCACGTTAAAATGAATTACATCTGATAGACTATATCTGAACTATTTATATACAATTACAATCAGCTTTTTACATAGAATGACACATAGTTTTTGGTTGATTACGTGAAACTAAAGCACCAAGACTAAATAACTACCAATAAGCATTAATTTAATACCAAGTCATGTAATTCCAATTTAGCTTTAGTTAAAATCCTTAAAAACAATCTTTTTTGTTCAACTCTGTTTCATAAAGAAATCCAAACAATCTTAATTTAACATGTTCTTTTAACGATATAAACTGTATTTTAAAAATAGAAACAGGAAGGAAAAAGAGAGTTATTACAATTCGAAAACTCACCCATGTGACGGGAAAAAGTCCAACAAAATAAACATAATTAGTCGCACATCCTAAGTGTACCGAAATATGAGGCCGGTTATTGATAAACTTACACTACAATCAATAAACATATCTAAAGAAACAACTTTCATATGCTGAAAAGAGTTAAGAACGTTGAATGTAAAAAATAAAAAAAGGACAGACGATAAAATAAAGGCTATGCCCGAATAGGGCAACCAATTTTAAACTAATTTAAAATGAAATTCTAGATGGAAACGTTGTTTTAAGATTTGGACAGCAGCCAAAAAAATCTTTTTAAAAACAATTATTAGAACTTTACTTGCTCACGCATATGCAAAATGGCAACAGGAAAGAAATAAAAATTCCTGAATAACGTTATGTTAATTAACGTTTTAATTAATATCTCCGCTAATTAAAGTCGCACAATTACGAGATTAGTCCTATTCTTTTCTTTGGAAAATTTCGAATTGATCGGTATCTCGCTTGACTCTCGATTCACAGCGGTTCTCGAGAAGATCGATCTTCAGACAGACAGACAGACAGACAGACGGACGCGAACAGATTTTAATATTATAGTGGATTTACAATGTAGAACGTTTTACAAGATTTATGGCTCAATAAGACCAAAACAATCCCATTCTATGAAAATGCTCTTACTCTATATATTTCATTTGTATACCCGGATTCCATGTTTCATCAAAGCATTTTCTCAAGTATTTCTAAGGTGACAATCATAATATATTTCCATCTGCTGCACAAAGAACATTGCCTAGCAGATGATTTTTTTTTATGAGACGATAATTTGCGGCGAGCATGGTAGATTCTGTCCTTGACCGAATTTCTAGTTTCCTAGTTGAAGTTTAATAACGAGCACTGGACTCCGTTTAAAGGTTGCATGTTTTGATCCTCTTTTTGTCCTTGCCTAGGAGTACATACCACAACGAAAGTTGCTTTCAAGTTTGTGTGTCTAAAAGGGGAAGTACTCTTTTTGCGAAACGTAGACTTTCAATTTCCTAGCAGGAAAATGAAACCAAAAGCAAAAGCACGTTTAATGAACTAAAAGAGTCAAGCTTTGTCCATGAATTCAAGCAACTAAGGGATAATTTCTTTTGTTTTCTATTACTGACACTTAATGCTCCAAAATTAATTAACTGATTATTATTAATGCACTGTTCATGTAACTTTAATTCTGATGAACTCGAGTCTTTCTACTTAAAATTGAAGTGTCTCTAACAAGAGAAGTGTCCACTTTGCAAACGTTGACTGTCAGTATCGTAGCAGAAACATGGAACCAAAAGCAAAAGCATGTTCAATGAACCAAAAAAATCAACTAATTGAACTAAAAGTTTCAATCTTGAATTGAAGCAACTAAAACATAATTTCTTTTCTTTTATTTTTCAGACTTTTTTCTCGAAAATTAATGAAGCAATTACTATTTATGTAATACTTTACATTTTATTGCCGATGAGCTTGAGTCTTTTTGCTTAAAATTGAAGTGAATCTTTACAAGCATTATAAAAGCTCTAGAAATAAAAGATACGAAAATGAATCTTAATCAATTTCTTCCAAAGCTCTCATTAATAGCTGAAGTTATATAATTGTTTCCAATATTCAATTTTTCATGTTCCATTTTCATTCTGTCTCTAAGATTGTGTAATATGTGAGGTAAAGTGAAATACCGGGGCAAAAGAAATGGTAAAATATTATCTTAGTTTGCAGCACCACTTATCTAGCAATATTTCAACTATCTTTCTAAACACAAGTTGATTTCGATCAAAAAATTGCTCTAAAAAGCAAGGTTATTTTCGAAATTTGATAACTCTATAGTAATATTTTGTGGCTTATCAAAAATAATTTTCTTGAAATTAACAATTTAAGTATTAATTTAGATCTACTAATGTCTGGTGTAGTACTTATTTAGGTTGTATTAGGCATGTTTTGATTTCAAATGCTTAATACAATTTCAAGGGCTGGGGGGGGGATAATTCATTTTGTGTACTTAATCGTTCATTTATTTAATCACTCACGCATTCGTTTCTTGATTAATTCATTTACATTCCCTCCATTTGTTAATTTACTTTTTTTTTAAATTTATTTACTATTTTATTCGCTCATTTAATTTTTGTCATGTATTTATTTATTTATTTATCTATTTACTTATTCGTTTACTCTTTCACTTTTTATTCCTTTATTCATTCATTCATTTCTTCTCTCATTTGGTCAAAAATATCTTTAACAATCAAGCAGGAAATATTTCGTTATGTATTTTATTTTTTACTTACTAGTAACCTTACCCCCCAAAAAGTGAATCACCTATTGAAATAAAACTTTGCGCATCGATAGAACACTTATAAATATTGAACCCATGTTTTTTTTTTTTAATATTATTATTCGTATCGGCAACAAACACCTTTTACGAGGTGAAATTTAGCACTAAGTATTTGGGAATTTGAGGGTACAATATATTCTTAAATTTTAATTACAAAAACTCAAATAATGATTGAAAATTTGATAAAATTAAACAAACTAAAGTTGGCGTGTTTCAGGATTTTTCTGAAAATACTATTGACTAGGGTAAACCGCCCTTTGTAATATTACCCCGCCACAGTGAACGACCCTAAAACTTAAATATATCATAAGAAGGTCATGTTATGTATCACTATAAAGCTCTACATTTTAGGTTTAGAATATTTTTTGAATTTTCATTCTACTGTAATTAGGAGAAAAGTTACAGTCATTTGCAAGAATACACTTTTCATTTTTTTCGCACACAGTTTTTTACAGGTCTATATTTCGAACAATTTTCAAAATAGATATCTAAAAATTGGCAGGGTTACTTATCTTGTCATATGTGTCTTTCATGCCAAATTTTATTGAAATCGGAAATGGTGAGGTCAAAAAGGTGATTTTTCTGACATGGAATTGTTCATAGGCAACAAGCCGCGCGACGGGATAAAATTGCGAGGGATGGTTCACCCATACAAATAATATTCAAAAAAAAAAATCCTGAAATATGCCAACTTTAGTTTGCTTAGTTTTTCCAAACTGTCAATCAGTATTGAGTTTTTGTAATTAAAATTCAAAATAAAAATATATATTGTACCCTCTAATTCCCAATTATCTAATATTTAGGCTTAAATTTAACCCTATTAAAGGTATTTGTTATAGATTTAAAATAAAAAAAACACGGTTCAATATTTTTAAGTGTTCTATCGTTGTGCAAAGTTTTATTCCAATCGGTGCTTCACACTTGGGTAGGGTTTAATTTATTTTTAAGGTAAAAATGTATTCCCAAAAATCAAAAACAATAGTTCAATGCAAGTTTTTCTTTAAAATGCGTCATTCTTTATTTACAGTAGTTTTCAAAACAAATTTCCATTTGTTCATTTTTAAAAATGTAAGTTATCTTAACTATTTCACTTTACCTTTTATCTTAACTACTTTTTTTGCGAAGTATTTTTAACATGGTAGCATACAAAACAAAAATCAACTTTTTTAAAATGAGAAAAAGAAAACAAAAAAACAAATATCATCATTTGAAATTTTTTGCTAGATGTAGGGTAAATCCTGGAGTTCAGTTGCCCTTTTTTCCCCGTTAAGTAACACAGTATACATAAAATAAAATAATTCATGATGTACTTTTTAAAGATAAATATACAACATATGTACACAAAAAGTATGGAAAAACAATTTATGTTTTTAACTAATTTTCTCTAAAACATTACATTTCGAAGAGCCACCCGTATGTTTAGTTTAGTAAGACGTCGCACTTGTGGCGGAGTAATACCGCGTCTGGCATAAGGACAAAATGAAGTTATTAAATGAAGTTATTTATACCTGATCTATTATTCACTAAATTAAAAAAATCTGAATGAATTTCGTAAATGAACTTGACAGTGTTTGAACACTCATGAATATCTATTGATTCGTCATGGGATTCTCACCTGGTTGGAACCCTAGTGGAACTACACAGGAGCTAATTTAAAAGACCACTAGAGTCACCTCGAAAAAAAAGGGGACTATTTATTTGTAACAAATGTTGAGTCATGAAGACATGTTATTTTTGCTAGTTTTTGCTTCTCATTTTTATTTAACAATTAGTCCGTGCCTTCCACCAGTATCTTTTTTGTTGAATTCGAAATTTTAAAAATAAATAAAAGATAAAAACAAAGTTCATTCAAAATATATCTAAAAAACAGTGTTTAAATGTTAAACAATATATCCGATTCAAAGTTTGGTGGAGTTTGCCATTTTTGTTGTTTTTGTTGTTTTTATTCCACAAAAACGTGCAAAAAAAATAAATAAAAAACATTATTTAATCACATATTTCAATCGTGAGCAACTAAGTATGACAAAATCGCATGGGGAGCTTAAAATGTATTTTGAGCTAGAAAAAGGTCGTGACACAAAGTTGACGCACCCATTTGCACAACATTGTACCACATGAAAAAATTCTCCATCCCTAACCTAGCTATCTGCATTTTTTTCAACGTCGGAATTACATTTCTGGTATGATAGTTATATTGAGTACAACACCGACAGCTTTATCTCGAATAATATGGGATACGTGTTTAAAATTCAAATTAAAATATCTTGCGTTTTTTCGCTGCCCCTGCTATATATATATATATATATATATATATATATATATATATATATATATATATATATATATATATATATATATATATATATATATATATATATATATATATATATATATATATATATATATATATATATATACACTGTTAAAAATGGGTATTCAAAATAATGAAAATTTACTCATTTTTGAATACTTTCATTACTCAATATAGCTCCGAATCAATAAGGTTCAATTTTGAGAAACACATGTACTCATTTTTTTGAGTACATTCTGGTAATCAAATATGAGTACACATTTGTTTCAATTATAAACACATTCATTAATTAATAATGAGTTTTTAGCTCAGTTATATGTACTCATTTTTGAGTACATTTTTGAATCAAATATGAACACATTCATTAATTAATAATTAGTTTTTAGCTCAGTTATATGTATTCATTTTTGAGTACATTTTAAAATCAAATATAAATACATTAATTAATTAATAATGAGTTTTTAGCTCAGTTATATGTACTCATTTTTGAGTACATTTAGAAATCAAATATAAACTCATTCATTAATCAATAATGAGTTTTTAGCTCAGTTATATGTACTCATTTTTGAATACATTTAGAAATCAAGTATAATGGCTTATTTCAAATATATGAATTGGGTCAGCTCACTTTTGAAAACATTTTGAATTCACATTCCAAGTATTGCCATGCACTTTAGTGCAATTATCATTTCAGTCATTTAAAAGTCCATAAAAATTTTTGAGTAAAGTAGTGTGAAAATAAGTGAATTTTGTGTTCCATTTTTTTAAATGCATAATGAAAAAAAAATTCCGTAAAAATTACGGTTTTTTACCGGCAGCTGGGTTGGTTGTGCAAAACTGTAAAATTTGCGGAGAATACCCCTCAATAGAATGGTGTTTTACTATACAAGGCCAAATTTTTCCCATAAAATTTACAGAGGGGCCGTGGTAGCCCGATCGGTAGAGTGTCGGATTCGGAGCCGGAGGGCCTCGGGTTCGAACAACGCCCCCTATATCTGGAAGGCCTGCTCACGGGCGAGTCACGTGGTCAAAATGAGGCCAGTTTCTCTCGCGCCGTGACTTGACGGAAATCGGTCGGGAAAGCGCCGTGCGTACAATGTAACACGAATTTAAATATTAAATAAAAAAAAAGGTGACGCATATCTTTTTCAATTAAATCACCAATCTAATAGAATAGACAGCTTATTTCTCCTTCACCTCACAAAATCACTTATTTTACTAATTTTATAAGTGAAACTTGTGCGTTTTCCAGGGCAGAAAATTAATCTTCAAATTTTACTTTCACACGTTTTCAAAATTTCAAATAGACATCGGGGGGTTGGGGAAACTTGTACCGTAAATAATTATAAAATTATTTAGAGCGTGCATTTTTTTCATGTAGGGTTATTAATAAATGAGAAATATTTTATTGAGTCTTGTTTAAATTGAAGTTTCCAAGTTTCTTTTTTTTTGAAGAAATAATTATCTCTGATTTTTCAACTTAATCTGCTTTGGTAAAATGTTCTTTTGCTATAAATATCAAAATAGGCAATTAGTTGAAGACTTTTGGGTGGAACTATGCAGCTTTGGCAAATTAGTATAACTACTTCAAAAGGAAAATAAATAAGTTGAGCCTACACATAAGTAAATAAATATTCCTAATATATTTTAAACAAAATATCTGTGAACAAATAAATGACTTAATTGTTTCAAGAGATTTTGCTTTTGTTCATATTGATGTAATTTTGTACTTTCACACAAGTAATCCTTTCTTGTAGAAAAAGTTCTGAAAAAAATTGAAAAAAAAAAAAAAAAAAAAGGAATGCTTAGCATATGTTATGCTTTCAACTAGCTTATGAATGTTATACTCAAATAAAGACAATATTTTAAGCACAGTAACTTTTATTTGCACATGATAACACATACATCGCATAAAAAACACCTATTACCATTTATGTTACACATGAGGTCAAACAAGAGCTAACACTCAAATTATTTAGCTATTAGGAACTCACAATCAAAAACATGAAAAATTAAGAATCAAGTACTAACAGTTCACACTACATATGCAGAGGTGGTGGTCTACTATTTTACACTCATAAAGCACGGTTTAATTTAATTGACTCTTTTCTTTTTTATATACAGCATCAATAATGATTAATAATAATTAAATTTTAATCGATAAAACTTAAAATTATTAAATAAAATAGAAAAATTCAGTTTTTTTTTTTAA